>NC_056538.1:15067500-15152500 GCF_910596095.1 Thunnus maccoyii
TTTGACATTTTGCATGTAAGTCTGTTTATACAAATATTGAAAAAAACATGATTTAAGGTAATGTTTCATATAGCTTTAGGCTGTTTCTTTGCATATTCCAGGTGAATATCAGTGTCATTCAGGGAGTTATAGTCCACTTACTTCTCTCTATTTCTAGGTAGGTTATAAGTTTTTGCCATTTACTCATTTTAAGGGTTTAAAAAAAAATAAACATTTTCAAATCTTGCCTGAATTTAAATCTTAATACAGCAAATATCTTCCAAAAGAAAATACATGAATATCACTGGTCAGCATTTGTCAGGCAGAGTTTAATGTAATGTATTAGGATATGAGGTAATGGTACACAAACTACAAAAACTCCAATTATTTTTTATATTTTACAACTAAATGACACAAATAGTTACCTGAAGTTTTGAGTATTATTTCAAGAATTGTGTACAGTAACACATTCTCAAACGCTATGTTTTACTTCTGTACATAACGAACAGCCCTTAAAAGCTGTTGGATGTAACTTTGGAATTTATTTTTTTCATTTTACCCAGTTTCATAGCTGTTTCACATTTCAAATGAAAGCTGCCAATAATACCCTTGCTGCATTTCCTGAGGCAGTTTTTCTGACATACTTTGAAAAAATAACCTGTTGGATGTGTGACACAGGTTAAAAATAAGTCTAACAAGTGTCCCCAATCCAAAAAATATATTTCACTCGGTATTCATGTGTTGGGTTTGATGATGTCATAGGCATTGAGAGGATTTTATGTTATGAATACAATTCTTTATTGGACACTGCTTGATAAAATGCTGTCAACTACATTTTTTAAATCAATTATTGCACGTGAAGGACACGTGGATGGTGTAAAGGAAACATTTCATGTGTTTTTTAGTCATGTGGCTGACAAAACATTAAAGAAAAATAGATGCTATCATTTACCCTGCAGGCCCGTCTCGCTCCCCTGCATTCACTCACTCTTTTCCCCCCATTTTCAGTCTGTATTTTTTTTATTATCTTATGCCTTTTGGTTTGTCACGGTGTGTGTTTTTTGTGTGTTTATGTATGTGTGCCTGCACAGCGTGAGCATTGCACTTCATTTCCATATCGGTGTGACAGTGGTGCAGCTGTAGTCTGTTGGACCAGTTCTAATAAGCAAGGCACAGTGAGTCCTGGATCATAGGCTTTAGGTAATTGTCTCATTGCTATTCAGGCGTTCATTTAAGTTTAAAACTGGCAGTACAAAGTCACTGACCCGCAAGTAGACAAAAACACACTTGTACGCAGCCACAAACACAGTTGAACATGAGATGGCACGTAGCATGTCAAACCACACACAAACCATCCAAACAAGATGGAAGAATTAAAGAGCACAGGACATTCATACATGCACAAAATGACACATTGTTCAAACACTTTGGAAAAGAGAATGTAATTAAAGAGTATGCCATAACTTTTGTTTCTTTACTACTACATCTATGAAGATTCTCTATCATCAGGGTAGTAACCTACAGGGTAGAAGGATATCTAGAAGTATGTAAAGTAGTAAGTAAAAAGAAACTGTTTATCCTTTAAATCAACTCACCCCTCATCCTCAGTCTTCATCTTCAGTTCTTCTGACTGGAAGGGAGTCTGAGACATTTTAGCCTCTTCTGTGAGGGTTGTTAAAGGAATAGTTCTACATTTTGGGAAATGTTTATTATACTTCTTCTCTTCCTGAGAGTTAGATGAGTAGATTGATGCCACTCTTATACCTGTTCATTAAATATGAAGCTGGAGCCAGAAGCCGATTAGCTTAGCTTAGCGTCCGTACAAACACTGAACTGTAAAACAACACATTGTGGTGTTACGGGGGTTATGTGCTGAACAATTTCCTTTTGCCAGGCTCAGTGACTTCCTGGAGTCTTTGTTGTTACCATGAGGCTGCCAGACAGCAAGCAGAAACTCCAAGTTACTGGCCAGGCCAAGACATAGTCCCACACATAACCCCCCCATAAAAACCACAACTTATCATTTTTACACTTTGGTTTTTGTACACATGAAACAAGCATTATATGGATATAACATCTTAATAAGTGAGCTTTAGAGGTTCCGATGGGCATTTTTTAAAACTTTTCTTTGGAGCCAGGCTATGTTTTTCCCGAGCTGTTTCCAGTCTTCATGCTAAGTTAAGCTAATAGGCTCCTGTCTGTAAATTCATATTCAGCATGCAGATTTAAGAGTGACATCGAGCTCATCTCATCTAACTCTCGCCAAAAAAGTGAATACACAGATTTCCCAAAATGAACTATTCCTCTAAGGTCACTTGGCATATTGGTGGAAATAAAACAGAAGATCTAGTTGCCTTTGAGTACTTCTGGATTTACAATTATAAAGAGAAAGGACATGCATTCGCCAGATATGTTTAATATCATAGTAACAGAAACAGACAGAAAACATAAAAATGCGAGAGAAAGAAAAGAAAAATGGACAAACAGAATTTGAAACAACTGAAAACAGCACTACAACATTAAATAAAACATATTAAAGCTATCATCTCTGTAAGCACATAGTAGCTATAACAACAAGTACCAGTTTTCCTGTGAGGACTCAGAACTAGGGCAGTCAATGGCAGTGATGAAACCAAGTGAAATCTTTCTATTCAAATGACAAACCAGCAGAACATAGAGAAATGACACCAAGAAACTGACCTGCTAGTCCAGGTCTTTCTAGGCCTTCTAGTTCTATACTCTGAATGCAGACACACAAGAAAAAAACTCATAGGAAACAAACCCAGACGGGCTCTTGGAGATAGATTATGTTCATATGAGTCATTTCCAGTCATTTGGCTTGCCAAACGGGCTTTCTGATTAAGGGAAACAATGGAATCACTTATGTTCCGCTAGTTAGACGCTTCCCTCCATCTTTTTCTCTGACATTTCTCCATAACCACACAATGCCATCATGCTCATCTTCTCTCCTCTCCTTGCGCAATGCCCTTGTCTCTCTGTCTTTTTTTTTCTTTGATTCCCTTTACCTTCCACATATAGTCTGCTGTCTCTACATCTTTCCTCTCCCTCCTTGTCTTTGCTTGCTCTGTGTGTGCTGCGCTGTATGTGTGAGACGGAGAGAGAGAGAGAGATGAAGAGACTGTATTGAGCGGTTGACATTTCTAAAGTTGACAAATGTCCTGCTGAAATAACATGGAATCACTCAGCTTTTCTCCCACATGGCAACACATTTATCCATTGTAAAACATTTGCTTCTGCTGTAACAGTACAGCCTCTATACACAATAACTTGCACCCCTGAGTGCTTTTTATGTACTTTATGAAATAGACAAACATATTTATGTCCAGATATAGCAATCACTCATATGTGATTATTAATCAAAATCTTTTAATGAATTGTGAGGCGAGAACGCAGCTGTGTACCTACGATAGCTTGCTCACTAGCTCATGTAGAGTGACTCATGTAGTGAGGTATACTGATTTCGAATTTGGGGAAAAAGAGAGCATTGAGTATAGAGCACTGGTGTAGTGTTGTGGCTGAGGTATATTTAACTTGTTTTGTTTGTTTAAAGTGTTACATTGTGAATTGGTTTGAGAGAATCAAATATCTGGTTTCTTTCCTAAATGCTGAACTATTTTATCGTTCATGTAAAAATAATTCTCAGCTGTTTAGATGATTACAAACTCAAAATATTGGGTTGCACAAAAGTCAGACATAGAATTTTTAAAAACCTTCAGATGATCAGATTGATATTCTCTTCTTTCTAGCCAGAGATGAAATTAAGTAAGGTTTATTTGGGGCATGTCTGTGGTCAATTACTAAGCTACTTTTTTTTTGAAGACTAGAATAAAAGTTAAAAAAACATTTAATACAGTTAAGGAAACATTTAATAGTAAGACTGAAGACACTATTCATTGACAGATGATGACAGTGACAAAACCAGGTGCCCTGGATAAAGATGGACATCTAGTGGTGACAAGTGGTGACTTTCCACTTCCACAAACATTTGAAGAGCAGCAAACATTAAGGTACTGAACTGAACTGGCTTTCTCTGTAAAGCCAGAAGTATAATGCATGTGTGTGAAGTACCTGATTGGTCTAAATCAAAGTCATTCATAAAGCATAATGTTTAGTGCATTTCCAATATTGTTCCACCATAGCAAAGCACAATACAAACAGGATGCACTTTACAATAGAATTTACAGGTAATTCTTTAAACTTGCAGTGAAATACACTTTTTCAACATCTGATTTAAAGACAGTATATCTTTGTCTGCCTTAAAATAAATTAAATCTTTCACACTCCCTGCCATGTACAACAACAGCTCTGTCTCAACTTGATGGTGAATAATTCTCCAATCTCTCCCTTGGCTGAGTTTTTGAGTTTCAGTCTCAGCTCGTTAGCTTGTTTGGCTCAAGAACCGGGATTTTCAAGTCCTTGTTGCTGAATTGGCTCTTGGGCCAAGACAACTACGTCACCCAGAATCCCCAGTGGTGGCCATTACTCAAAACTATTCATACAGCTCTAGACGCTGAGCAGAATGGGAAAATGATTTCAACATTGCTGAGGGGGAACAGCTGCAGCAATCTGCTGTTGGAGGATGACAGATTTCCTTTTCTCTCTTCCTCTCGCTCAATCCCTCTCGCTTTCTCTCTCCTCTATTTGTGTCTCTACATTACGTTTTTCTTTCTCTTCTCCTTTTCGTTTCTTTGTTTTCTCTGTTTCTGTGTCCTTACTTCTCTCTGTTACTATTTATTCCAATCTCTTTTTCCTCTGTACACCCCATTAACACACATACACCAATGTGTGCACACACAAACCCTCCCAGATGTATACACACAATTACACACAAGGGAGCCCAACTCTGAAAATGCATTCCCAGGAATATTAGTCCAAGGAATTTTAATAGGGCTCTTTCACGTTTCAGCTTTGTAAAAAAAAAAAAAAAAAAAAAAAAAACACTAACATGCAGTTCACTAACAGAATGGAACATGGTGTGCGTACATGTGTGTGTGTTACTGAGTGTGCATGTGTGTTTTTATGGTAGGAACTGGCACAATAGCGGATACCCACAGGTTACAATAGCTGTCATTTGTGAGCAGGTATTAAAGTTAAAGGTGTAATTTTTTGTCAGTTTTAAGGTTGGTGTTTAGGGTTAAATGTGTAGGATCTGTGCTTATGACAAGTTGCCATATCTCTAAATAACCACAGAAACTGCTGCCAAAAAGAAGAAGAAGACTGGACACTGCTGGTGTTCAGTAAAAAATGTGAACTGTGATGTTGTAACAAGCTGAAAAATACTACAACAATATGTTGTGTGCTTTAACATATACATACACATACACACTCTCGTATACAGAAACGTATACATTTACGGTATGAATTTTAGGGCATTTAACTCCTCCTCCTGTTTGTGTGAATGTGCATGTCAGTTTGTGAACATGCTTTCTTGTGTATGTACTGTATTTGTGTGTGTGTGTGTTAGTGGAACCACATCTGGAAACAATAGAGCAGTAGATGCTGTCACTTTCCCTTTACCTCAGGCTTTTGAGGGAGCTCTTAAACAAACACTCATTCACTCAGTAAATTACAGGAAGGCAATCTGAGCTGCAGACTTAGATATTTGGACCCCCCCCCCCTCTCTCTCTCTGTTTCTCGTGAACAGACACATGCACACACATACACACACACTCTCAAACATGCCCAGAATTAACCAGTTTCCCCAGATGCAATTTTCAACCCTGCGCTGGTAAATTACAACCGAATGTGCATCAAGCATAATTTTAAAACCAAATTATAAGTGATTTTTGAAGTGAAAGGAGGTGTGTGTTTCTCTGAATGTTTCTGCGTGTACTATAAGTGTGTGTGTTGGGGAGGGTTGTAAGTTCATAGCTGATGAGATGTGATTGATGGTACAGTAATGTATACACAGCATAATCACCATGTTTCCACTGAGGATTCAAAACAAATTTTAGTGGTTATGGAGCAATTTTTATACTAACCTAGAGAAAATGTTAAAAAGAAATGCAAAAGAAATCAAAACGGTATCACTGCTGTATAGATGTTAAGAGTTAGGGAGGTTAAGAAGCTGCAAACAGGTCAGTGCCCTGATAAAGCACCAAAACTTAATTTGTCTCATTAGACAAGAGGTGGCAGCATTGTTCAACCAATGAGCCGAGCACGACTCAGGTGCCGGACAACAGTTTTACATGCAGAAAACTACATGGACTCAGACAGTTAAGTGACTCAGTAGACATTCATCCAATCACTTACTCATACTCATCTTAATCTGTCCCCCGATGGCCGTTAGGGTGCACGAACACACCTACACAACACATTGAAGCAGGATTACTAATTCTTGTATGTCTGCTCTGAAACATCTAAACTCCATGTATTCTCTAAATGCTGTTTTTCTAGATGTTAATGCACTTATTTTATGTGTGCACACACATTCATGACTGCATGCACGTTTACACAAACATATGCACACACAAAATGGTAGCGACATATTGGAAACCAAAAAGTTTTTATTCATCTTGTTCTTCTGATACAAAAGTGTCTCTTAAATAACAAACAAGTTTTAAAATTTTTTGTCACTTTTTTTTACAAGGATAAATTAGCATTTTTTCTTATAATACATTGATGATATCATCAAGACAATCTACACAAAGGAACAGTCTAGACCTTACAGGCTAAGATCATTGTTGGTGAACTGACCCCAACATCGATTCATATCAGGGATTCTCAAAAAGCATTTACAAATCTCATTACCAGTGGTTCTCGGTTTTCATTAGGCCGTGGCACACACTCACCGTAATTCAAGGCACAACTATTCGGTTATTGTTTCAAAATGTCACCTGAAGCTCAGTGTGGTCATATGAGAGAAGACGGCCAAACGTTAAGAAAATCTAGGAGGGAAACTGCATTAGCTCAGAGGGGAGGTGGTCAGAGGTTAATTTAATTCACTTTAACTCAATGTAATGTTTGTTTGACTTTGGAAATTCAATAAGTGTGCCAAGGTACTCTGGTTTGAGAAACACTGGTTTACCGTCTCAGGGTTCTCAGTTTCCCCAGAATATTCCAAAATATCTCTCATTTAACATGTTTTGGGGAAAAGCAGCCCAAGCCTGTAAAATTATTTTCTGCCCCATTCTAAATATTTACCTAAAATTACCTGTGGCAGGTATGTGAGGCACTATCTGGTTTCAAATGTCACACAGGAGGGCAAAGCTCCAAAGTGTTCCAGCCCTTGAACATTTGAATCACCCAGAGCCAAATTCTTCTCATTCTACTTAATTGTAGGAGGCCTAATGTGACACATGTCACACATATAATACATTCAAAGACTCACTGAAACGCAAGAGCTTTGCTAGATAGATTGTCAGGCAAATATAGTGAACACAGGAACAGGTGAATGCAGCAGTAAGACATGATGAGTCAGGTGACCATGAATAACTTGGTTATTACAACTCACAGTGCATCCTATAAGCAGTTAATGAGAGCAACTGCAAGATTAAAATCAACAAAATGCAACCCTAGAGGCAATCTTATTTCTATGAGAAAATTCTGAAATGCATTGTACAAAAATGTTCTCCAAGGACGATTTGATTGTCTGACACATTAGCTACGATGCAGTAGACAGACTTAAAGAGAAACAGGAAGGGAAGTGTGGCCAGCGAAAGCACCATAAAGACAGACGATACAGATATGCAGGTAGAAAGTAGACAGACACACCAGTGATTTAAGAAGAAACTGAGAGATGCGCTTAAACAGACACATAATCTGACTGAAAAGAAAAGCAGACAGGCCAAAAAAAATTAGATATGTTCTCTCATTATTGGTGTTTCTTTTCCCTCTGATTGTGATCATAACATGGTCATAGACAAGCTGGTGGGTGAGATTCGTGGGAACTGGACTCCTCCTATGTATGTACCTGCATATGTGCATGTCTTTGTTATTGCATAATGTGTCTTTTGGCAAGTGATTGTCTAATAACCTCTAATTCTTTGACCTGCCTTGGGTCCAATGTTTGGAAGAGGGCAGAGGGAATAATTTAATTTCCTGGACTTCTTGGTAACTCGAGAGCATATACAGTACAGGGTTTCCAAGGAGAAAGTTAGCTCAGCTTCTCATGGACTACTGAGGTAAAACACACAGGCCTACATTTCCCAGATGCCTTAAGGCTTCCACATTTATGGGTCAATAAAAGCCCCAGAATTCATTGCGGTATGACTTCATAGGACTAACAACCAAGGACTTTTGACATTTTGGGAAATAGACTTATTTTCTTTCTTGATGAAAGAGATTTAGATGAGAAGATCAATACCATTATTGTGTCTGTATGGTAAATATGGCCAAGAAATAGTTCCGTTTCTACGCTTCAGTTTTTGTACTTCATATTTAAGGTGTAGACATGAGAGTAGTATTGATCTTCTCATCCAACTCTCAGAAAGAAATTGAATAAGCAAATTTCTTGAAATGTCAAACTGGTCCTTTGAATGTACACAAACAACTAATATGTAAATTTCTCATCATGTTTCTCGGACTGCCTACATACTTGTAAGAACAGTGATTGTGTATTGATTTTGACACATTGGAGGTACTTTTCATTTAGCTGACTTTAACAAAGTTGCACATTTCACCATGCTGATCCTGCGCTGGATACTACTAGATTTTTACAGTCAATACCACTAAATTCTGGTGTCAGTGCTGCAACTTCATAATGACAACTGACCAAACTCGCCTTGTTAGAGGCTCTGTGCATATTTCTGTACTGTATAATCATTTACCATATATTACCGTCATTCACCAATGCCGTCCCTGGTAATGCACTTGTGACAAGCACAGACACTTCACATATTGTATATAATTATAGTGCATTATTACAGCTTAGAGCTGGTTTCCCAAAAAAATTCTGAGCAATAAAATCAGCTGCTCTTTTATATTGTACAAAAGGTATAATTTACAAAAAATGTAAAATAAGGTTGTTCAAATGTAAACACATTGCAGATTTAAGGCCTTTTTTGATATGTTTTCATCAGATTTTCATTGTTTTTGGTCTGGTATATCATTGTCTTTTAATTTTCCCACATAGATATAAAAACCCACAGGGACTCAAGGTGTCAGATACTTTTGGGAAACGTCAGCCTACATCTGTATAATATCTGCACCATGACCCTCCAGTGTAAAATTCAGAACCCTAAAAAAAGACACAATGGTGTAAGGTTTACTGTATCCAGCAGGTTCAGTCTCTTCTGCTGAGGGCTCTGGAGAAAAGAGAGACAGAGAGGTAGACGTGGTGCTACACAGCTTATTGGTGTGTCTGGTCTTCATATTGATGCTTGGATTCTGCCTGTTCCGTCTCTCTTTCTCCTTCATTCTTTTCTTTCTCCGTCTTTCTGGGCAATGAAAGTCTAACAGAGGTAGAGAGGCTACTGTTGCTACTTATGTACGAATCAGTCCTCCCCTTTTCTCATCTTTAACCCCAACATTAAAGGGCAATGCCAACCCCTGTTAGAGGCACAGAGTTAAGTTAGATGGGGTGAGACATGCTCAGTGACTCTCAGAGAGCTTTTACGATGCCTTTACATCCAGTGGTTTCTGTGAGAAACTCCTGCTAAGTTTCTGTGTCACATTGATTCTGTGTCCTCTCCATCCTTCTTTCGGGAAGAGTAAGTCTGTAAAAGAGAATGAAGCAGGTAGAAGTCCATTCCTGTCGGTCCTCTCTTTCTTTCTCCTCACACCACTGTCTCGTTGCCTTTTCCTGGTTTGATCCAGCCCTCGCCCGGTGCCCTCTTGCCCCCTCGGCTCGCCCTGCCGTCCCTTAGTAGGCGGGCAGAGCAGCGCTGCCAGGTGTGGAGGGTCTTCGCTGACCAGATCCACATACCCGACGTGATGCCTACAAGCAGTGACATGAAGATTCGAAGCATCTCTGATGCAACATATGAGTCTCGGGTGCTGGCCTTGAACTCCCCCCAATGAGAGAGCTGGTAGAGGTAACAGCCAATGACGGTGGATGCTGGAACAGTGTAGAGAACAGAAAACACTCCGATCTTCACCATTAAACGTTCCAGCTTGTCTGTCTTGGCACCATCCTTCTGCAGATTGGAGCGGATCTTGAAAAGAGCTACCAGACCGGCACAGATAAACAGCGTTCCTAAAGTTTAAAATAGAAAACAATAGTCATATAATGAGCAATAAATAGAAGCAACATAATGGCAGTTGCAATGTCACATACGGCAGCAATGAAAAGAACAGCAGGAAGACTCGTACAGCACAATGTGTTGTTAATTGTGCAAACATGTTATAAGACTAAATGCTGCATTTAAGAATAGATATAAACACAATATTTAAATTTATTCAGTAAAAATCAATACAAATAAATGATTGTATTATCATGTTGTAATTACCTATGAGAAGGTATGTAGCCAGCGGTGCCACCACAAAGCCTGTGAGCGCCTCCTGCTGCTGGTTGCCAACATAACAGAGTCCAGTCAAGTCATCTGCATCCACCAGTCTCATTATGAGGATGACAATGGTTTTGACAGCTGGTATAGCCCAGGCTGCTATATGGAAGTAGGAGCTGTGCATTTCAATGGCTTCATGGCCCCACTTCAGTCCAGCAGCCAAGAACCATGTCAGGGTCAGGATCACCCACCTGGAAGAGACAGACAGAGCAAGAGCAGTCAGAGACAGGGCAGACACTACCCATGAGTACAGATTATCTTATTGAACTGGCATTAATTTTGCTTTGCTCAAAACTTGGACCCATAACCTTTTCATAGCAGACACATGTAATCTTCTGTTGTAATTGGCTCATCATGACACCAAATAGTAACAAGTTACACAACAGATGGTTGTGGTCTTATTTAAGGCCAGAGTGAACGCCTTGAGCTCTGCAGCCTGTTGCTTTTCCAAAAGGGAAAAGTGAAGAAAAACAGGAAAATGAGGGCAAAATGAAAAGGAAGAAAAAGAGCTGTGACAGCAGTGCGTTTCCACTGCAACATCAGCGCAGCAAGCACTCAAAAAAGTGGCATTTTTACAAAAGCAGTCTTTGCATGTTTGGAAATTAATCCAACTAGTACAGGGGTTATGAGACGGGATAGTTGGCTTTTAAAGAAAACAGGATGCAAGTCTCGTGCTCCAATTGTTCCACCAAAGTCAATTCACAACAGACGATGACAATGGCAAAAGCGGGACAAAGAGATGAAGGATTGGTACGATAAAATGTTTGTGTGTGTGTGTGTGTGTGTGTGTGTGTGTGTGTGTATGTTCGTTGGCACTAACCAGAGTGAGGAGGCCATGCCAAAGAAATAGAGCAGGAGGAAGACTATGGCACATCCAGTGCTCTTTAACCCTTCTTGTACTAGAATCGGTACTGCTGCTGCGTCCAGGTCACAGGAAACACGTTCCCTCCCCAGAGTCAACCGTACCTGCAAGGAAAGAAGGGAAAGGGACACAAGAAAGGGAAGAAAAAGAAAATTTATATAACTTTTTGTTTGTTAAAAAAGGTGAACTGTTAATGTCCATATCTGAGCACTTTTTTTGCTATTGTTTTCCATGACAGTTTTTTGTATTGTTTTTATTTCACTGTTTTTAACCCATTTGGCTTTATACATACTCCCCAAACAAATTCACTTTCATTTCACAATATAATACTGAATCTGTCACTTACCAGGTAGGCAACACTGTACAGATTACAGCACATGGACAGGAAGATGATGGGCCTTTCGGGGTACGAGAAGCGCTGTGAATCCAGCAGAAATGTCAGGACCGTCAGGGTAGTTGAGAGGAAGCACAGCACAGCCCATACCGCCATCCAAGCGTCTGTGAAGACTTTGGCCCCCCGTCTGTAGAGCCCGCTGTCGTAGCCGCACTGGAGAGCGCAGCTATCGGTCTGTTTCAACCAGGTATATTGGTCGGGCGCAGGTCCCAAGGCCTGACACTCCTCTTGGTGGGGAGGATGACGGACCGGGTAGTAGGGTGGGTCCTCATCCCCTGGACCCTCCATACACATGTGATTGTGGTCGTTCTGAGGTGGGAAGAGGCTGCAGTTGAGCACCTGGAAAGGAGACATCATGTGAAATCGTTGCTTATTAAGGCTGTGATCCATAAAAAACATTTTGAACTAACTCACATCAATTTTCTTTCAAATTTGTCTTGAACAGAACACATTTTCCACATTACTCACTTCCTAGAGTTATGATTTGTAATATAATTCATTTATGTGTGACGTTTTCTTGTAATGATATCAAAGTCAGTCGACTCACCTCAGGCCAAATGAAACCAAACTCGTGTAGCACTGGGAGACATTTCCTCTTGACAGACAGACACATGCTACCGCACGGACCAATAGGGATGGGAACCTTGTCTGTGCACATTGGCACATAGACTGAGCACAGGAAGAACTGAAGAAAAAAAAGAAATAAAGCATTACATGTTAAACATTTTGCCCATAGTATATTTTACAGAATTATGCAAATTGTGTATTCTGTGTTGAAATGTCACAGTACGCAGTGAAGAGTGGCTGCAGAGCGAGTTTTGAGAAAACGGGGGGGGAGCAAGTGCGTTTCTGTCAGAAGAGTTTTATTCTTTCAAATACGAGCTACTCTAAAAAGGGAAATATGACGATATAGCGAGCTGCTTTATAGGCTTTGTTCCAGTCAAGTTAAATCAAACCATGAAGCGGAGGGTAAATCATGTCAGTGGTGTTACTTGTTGAAGAGGTGGAAACCGTGCTATGAGCGCCCTGTGGGCTCATGTCTATATATTTCAACAAGGTTATAACTGGTAGATGGTACTCCCACATGTGGATCCTCCATCTACTTGCATGTACCACCGACTACTCCGCTGCTTCCCCTGCCTTCACTTTCAATACATTACATCACCTCTTTTAGTGGCGGCTCTCTATTTTCACTTCTAATAAAGAACTCTACACTTGAGTCGAGACACCACAGCCAACATTAACCTGCTCCAAGGTTAGACATACAACTCTGCGTCTTTAAAAACAATCTGTGGATTTAACAACACTGAGGGCATGTGCCATGTAATGCTCCATAATCCCCCCTAATCCAAGGCTCAGTTTTCTCTCTCCCATGGCAATAGTTTTGAAATAGATATCTAAGTCAGGGTTATAAAGATACTGACCAGACCGAAGCCATATTTGACTGTTTCAGATTGTAGTGATGTGAGGGAAGAAGTGCTTTTTGCAAACTCTGGGGTTATAAAAGGTTGCAATTTTAAGCAATTTCATGCCTTTAGGGGGGAAATCTGTTTGAAGCCAGAGTGTAAAATTGTGCCAGGCTCATGATATGAAAATAAACAGAAGCAGAAAGTACATTTCACTCAGCTACCTTCAGGTAAATGAAACAAACATACGCTCCAGGAGCTTTGGAAGAGGCGATGGCTGACTTTGCAACCCGTTCAGATGTGTTGGAGTGGAGGGTCAGCTGCCATTTTTCATTTCAAAAATAACAAAATATTTATTGGACCATAATAAGAACAAAATGTTTTGGGCTCGCAGCCTTGATCCAGTGATGGAGACATCCCAGCTTGAAATTAGCCCTTGAACAGAGCCCATATGAAACATGAATCCAAGAAGAGTGTCATGGTTGAGAAATAAATACATGAGGAAACATTATACAACTTTCACTTCCTGTAAGAATGTATTCTCATTGTAAAAACTGTGCATCTGTGCACCATGTTACGCTTTGGCTATAAAAATTACAAGCATGAGACTTAAAAAAAAAAAGTAGAATCGGTGAGCTACTGTTCTGTTCCAAACCTACAGGATATTCATGTTTCTGTGTCTACACATGAAACAGACTTGTCTTTTGATTATAAGTCTGAAGTGTGATACAATAACTCCTCACTGTGTTGCTGGCTGTGAGGAAGTAAGGGATGTCAAAATCCGTTATCTCAATGAAAGGGAACGTCCTTTAAACTCAATTTGTTACACTGTTCTCTGATCAGTATCTGGGTTGTAGAGCAGCTTTATCCAAGCAGCTGAAGCAGACTGGCTGATCTGGAAACTGTGTTAAGTTTCCTTCCTACAAATAGACGATCTTTGTTCCCAGACTGAACCACGTGTTTTATAGTTATCCTGAGTAATTTCTGGTTTGATTAAATGAAATTAACAAATTAAGCAAAGTTGCCCTGTGTGTCATAGTGTAGTTTTTGTGCATCCGCTTCCACATGAGTCAATTAACTAAAGTTTATGAAAGCAGCAGATGTTAAATCACATGCAATACACATTCAGATTTTTCTCACAGAGCTGGGTGTATATTCTACTGGTGACAGTAATGTAACACGTTCTGGGTGTTTTCCCCAGCCGTTGGTAACCTGAGTGCTGCCACTTCACTGCTAAAAGCTGCTCTGGTTACTAGTCAGGAAGCCTCCCATTTGAGCAAATGTTACGGGATATGGTTTCCCTTTCTCCTTTCCTCCCTCTTTAGCGTGTGTGTGTGTGTGTGTGTGTGTGTATGTGTGTGTGTGTGTGTGTGAGAGAGAGAGAGAGAGGGGAGGGGGGATGTCAGCTAATCTTACAGGACAATTTTCAGCTGGAGCAGGACAGTGTGGTTTGCAGTTGGTCCCTGTCTGGCTCTCTCTCTATCTCTGACACACACACACAGAAATTTCTCTAGCAAGTTAAAATCATTTTTTAACCCTTATCCCCAAACACCTGTACACACTAATAATTCACTGAAAAACGCAGCCATACTCCAGACAGAACACTGACCTTCCAAACACAACTTTCTTAAAATAATAGAGAATTTCTATATGTATGTCTAAGTATGATATGTGTGTACGTGTGTGAGAAAAAGCAACTCTGTCCAACTACACTGTCCTTCACATTTACAAAAATTTGATCTCTGCTGTGCCGCTAGTCCCTCCAATTATAGTCTAAAGTAAAATCTCAAAGACAAGGAAGGGCACCAATCTATTTTTTTTTCTTACATGGTGCATGAGGCAAACAAGCAGCATTTGTCTTAGGACACTGAGGGCACCATTGTTAACAAGAAGACAGTACAGTATATAGCACTGAAGACTCAGCTGTTGCTGTGTGGGGCATGAACTCTGAGTGTCAACAGACAGAGGGGGCATTTTCATTGAAATTAGCATGACCGCATGGCACAACAGGAAGGAGGAGACCCCTCCACTTAGTCCAACTCTATGGGAATCAACCTACTGTACAGTATTATATATGTGCTCCTCATTATCACTGGCACCAGACACAAATATAGCAGGCTATCCAGACCCAGACATGCCTTTTAGAGTCCATGATCACTGTTCCTAAATTGGTGGGTGTGGGTAACAGTTGCAGTGTATGCTTTTAATAACAGACTGACTATTCTATTATATTCTATTCTATTCTTAATATGCATTAGGTCACATCAGTCCAGTACCTTGAGTTGGCTGGAGCAGCCGTACTGTATGAGCGGTGTAAACGTGGTCAGCTGCAACTCGGCGTCCGACTGCAGCACGTTGCCGACCAGATTGGGCATCTTGGTGACGTTGTAACCGAGACCCTGGCACATGCTGATCCGGATCGGGTCACAGGTCATCTCCTCCACCTCGTCGCCGAAACCCTGCACAACGCAGAGCGAACCGAGCAGCCCGGACAGGAGGAGCAAGACTGCCCCGGTGAGCGACACCATCATCCCGGGCATGGGCACTCCGACACTGACCAGCTGTTCCTCTGTGAATGTTGGCACAGTCAATATCTCCTTAAACACAAAAGGTCGCCCTGGAAACAGCAACGCGTGTTTGTAGTCCAACAGGACCGGGGCGCGTGTAGTCCGTGCGTTTTGGAGGCGACAGTATCCAACTCCGAACCGTTTAGTAGATTAAAATATCCAGAAAGCACAAGTGAATCATTTCGAGATGTGTGCGTAGTCAAAAACAGAATAATGTGTGCCCCTGCAGGTTAACAAAAAAGACATTTGGATAAATCCCGCAGTCCTTCGTGCGTTGTTTCCCGTTAATACCTCCGTGTGGAGAAGCGCAGCGTACGGATGAGATCCAGCGGTCGGGGGTTTTGCGCCTACTGCCTGCAAGCGTCCAGCACTAAACTTTATTGTGTCTGTGAGGAGAGACTATTTTGCCCGTCCAGAGGAGAGCCGACCAATCCATGTGCCGCAGTTCAGTTTCCCTGACCAACCCCTGACCAGGAGGCGGGATTCAAGAGGAAAATAGAAGAGGGAGCCTCCTCTCCCCTCTCCTTTCTCCTCTCCTCTCCTTTACTGTTTCCCCTCTCTGGTCTCCTTTCCTTTTTCTCTGCTTTCACTATGATTCCTCTCTTCTTCTCCTCCTGCAAAGAAAATCTGTGAGCATTCCCCAACTAATTCTGACAATATCCAGAACCTGTATTTATACCGGCTGATGTGGGTTGCATATATTTTCATTGGCTGTATTTTTAGAAAATAAGCATATGAAAAGTGGATTTTTTTCTGTGTGTGCATGCATGTGTGTGTGAGTGTGTTTTTATTTTATATGTAAAGTCCCTAATGGTCTTTTAAGGCCGTCTAGAACTTCACCACAGGTTCCACTCCCCTTCTCTAAAGGCCCGTCAGCTCTAAGTGCTCATGACATTGTAATTGAAAGTAGGGCCTTAAGTGATGCTGAAGCATTGGAAATCTGTTTTGCATTGCAATGAATGCACATACTGGACAGGTTTTGTTTGCTCATGGCACCCTGGGAGAAGACTTTTCTTTTACAGCATGAAACTAGCAGTGAATGTTGTTTTGGCTTCTCTGTGTTGTAAGTGGTGAGAAACTGCAAATATTTCAAGAGGAGGAAAGCTTGAGGTAGACTTGAGTTGTGTTTTTGTCCAAGTGATTTGTACAATTCTTCGACTGTTAAAGTATCTGCCAGGTGTAATCAAATTCAGCCTTAAGAGCTCAAAGCCTTTTTTGAATACCTGAATCCAGAGTTAAAATGGAACAAGATTCAGATGAGATTTGATCTAAGACCGGCAGACATATGTTGTAACAAGATATTTTAATTTGGTTTCCACATTTAATTCAATCCGTATGAATCCTTATCTGAATTCAAACTATTTCTCTTGTTATTCCCAGAGACCATCAGCATTATTTACTTTACTGTTGACCCTTTGAAACAACTGAATTTGGGCAAGATAGCAGCCATTGGTATTGACATTCCACACATGACCCAGAAACACACACTTTCTCTCTTATATACACAGTGAGGAAATGTGACTGGACCCTAGAATAGGTGCCTTTTTTCATCTTAAACCTAATCTATCTTCTGCTGCTTGGAGACGCAAAGCAGACAAACACGAGGAAACAACACAGAAGGAACTGGAGGCAGGGATGTTGTTACTCCTTCTTTCCTTGGCTCTTATTTCTTTACCTGGCATGCATCTGATTTTTTTCAGGAGTTGCTGTTGATAAAAGAGTCATATAAATGCTTGAAAACTTGGAAGCATCAGCAGCGTAGCTGGCTGGTTTCATTGTGCTGCTGTGCTTTCCATCCTGGATTATACTGTGATGTTTAGGCGAATCCGGTGTGACAATTGATTGGCAGCAGCAATGACCTCTCCACCCGGCCACCCCACCCCCGACCCCCGACACACACACTTCTGTCAGGTCACTCACACACACATTCGCACAGTACCATCCCCCTCTGCTGCTCTGCGGCTGAACCTGGGGTCAAGATCCAAAGTAATTAGCACTGAGCTGAAACAATAGAGTGTGCCCTGGAGCTGATGCTTATCAGGGGCGTGATGTGTGTGTGTGTGTGTGTGCATGTGAAAGAAAGAGGTAAATGGATCGTGAAATGGAGAAGACTTGGAACCAAACAAAAGCTTAAATTAAAGTCCTTTGCACTTTTGAGCCAAGAACTATTTATGGGGGGTTGCTCACTGTGGTAACACTTAATCCAGTCAATTAATAAGTTGATAGAGAGAAGAAGAGTCATAAAATCAGAGAGAAAAAGTGTGAGGTAAAGAGTTGCAACAGCACATTATCAGCCTGAGCCACCAGAACACTCTGTCCCCTCTGTTTACTTTCGCAGTGGAGTGTGAATAGCAGGAGTGAGCAGACAACGTGTTGGAATTGACAGACTAATGACCATCACACTGAGTGGATAATGATGACAATTACTCTTTAACCCATAAAACCACTGAGTTAATAATCAAAGAACAGGCTTCCCCATTAAAATTTACATTCCTGAATTGACATATGGCTGGTAAGAGAAGAAAAGGAACTAACAGCTGTTACATAGACATTTAAAGTATGTTTAGAGTCACAGATGTATACAGTACCAGTCAAAAGTTTGGACACACTTTCTCATTTGAGGGAATGGGAAGGTGTGTTCAAATTTTTTGACTGGTACATGTTTAAAAAAGTATGATTCAAATCATTTGGCATAGACATCTTTGGCTGTTTGTAATAAATTATTTCAGTATGTCGGTTTTGGTTCTGATGAATCCACAGGGAGTGTACTTTCTGACCATCCTACTTCTATGCACAAACCGTTCTCTGACCAAACCGGCAATCAGCTGCAGGAGGAAAACAGGCTGCCAATACTCGGGTTTGGTGCAAGCGTAACATAAACATTTATGTTGACTAGTTAATTGATGGTGACTGTATGGAAAATGGTCCTTGCAGACCTCAGAGGTGGGCCGTGAATACCGGTATACGCCCCTGGACGCAGTAAACATCCAATCAAAGTGTATCAAAAACATTATGTGGATAGCGGGAAGTGGGAGGTTGAGGAGGGTTTAGGAATTTCAGCTGTGCGTGTCACTGATGGCGGCGGTCTGACCAAATACAGTGATAATATGCTCAAGTGTACTCTATTTCAAAACGTTTGCTATCAATTCTTATTGCTTTATCTCTGTTGGAACATTAAGTGCTGACACTTTTAATATTTTCTAGTCTACTGAGATTATTCAAACTAATTCTGGAACTTTATGGAGGACGTGCAGCTTGAAGTCTGTGTGATTTTGTGTGAGAGTTTGTTTTGCAGTCCAGTAAAGCTGATTTCCACTGCTGTAGGCCAAGCAAAAAATAGTCAGGGCTTTCTAATTATCTATGCCACACAGTTCCCTCCAACACAACATTCATGTGATTCTTTTTGCATGTTGATGCCAGCAGAGAGGTCTCAGTGGTGTGGTTTTCCTCTCCAAATTACCCACCCTTACTAATGTTTTGATGGTTTAATGCTTAAGAGCCCTGCCTTTGGAAGGACATGTGCCCTGGCCTGGCATCAAACCTCCCCACAGTTTTAACATCCCTAATCCCCCACTCTGCATCACTGCCACCTTTGTTAGTTTCACAATAACAGAAAATACAGAATTTTAGGTAGACTAGCTGAGCAAATATAATAAGCGAATGACACATCCATTGTTTTATTCAGCCTTAGTCTTCAATTAAAAAACTTTCAGTTAAAGTTTGTGGAGAAATCATTATATCTTGGAAGAGTACCTGTTGGGAATCAATTACAGACCCTAAACTAGAAATAATGACACCTGCCATACTATGCTATGCAGTTGCTGCACAGTTACATTCTCTTACAGTCTTTGTAAGATGATTTGAACCAGATACACCAATGCTGAAGCACTGATTTATGATTACTAATAATTTATATCTCAGTTGAGCAGCTGTAGTGCTCAGTGATGCTAAAATCAGCTATGGGCAGGGACACTGCATCTGTTCTTAATGATTTAATACCAGCTGTTCAAAATTCATTTAGTTTTTGTTACAAACTTCCTCTATTTTTGGCAATGCTGCAACTGTTTAATTTCACTGTTCATTTTGTTTGACTCATTTTTTATCATAAAACATATTACAAATGACTTGATTTAGAAAAAATTTGCAAAAATTCACAAGAGACTCATTACTCTGCGTCTCATGAAACCTTTTGTAACATCACTGAAAAAATTCATGGTCGAAGCACGAATTTTTAAGGAACAGCGTCAAAGTGGGACTCTTTATTTGAAGTATGAAGCTCTCTTACATATGACATACAATGCTTCTTCTCCCTTTTTAAATGAATACATAAACATGTTAGATTGGCCACAGCCCTGTTAAGTCCATCTTGGTCTTGATGCGCAAATGTAAGCATTCTAACCTTTCAGTTTGGCAGGCAGGGTGAAAGGCAGTACCCCAAGGACAGAAAGAGAGACACAAGTGTGTATCAGTCACCAGATAGCATCTTATGGCTCAATGCCCGATCCCTTTAGTCCTTGAAGTGCGGTATTAATAGGCCTGCCAACTCCTTGGAATGGTGTGAGTGAGCATAACTTAAAATGTTCTGCATGCAGGAGTGTGTGTATGAAGCTGTGTGGCTTTTCTTTCCATGAATTTGGTATTTTTAAGCTGCTATTTATGTAAATGCAGGTGTTTGGATAGGTTTGGAGAGTATGCATATGTGTGAGAGTGGGTGTTGGGGGAGTTAGATGGAAAAGAGTTGGGGGTTTCTACAGGTGACCTGTCCCCTCTGGGACAGCAGGCTCACATTACTTTGCTGTGGAGTACCACACACACACGCAACACACAACTCTCCTCCATCACTCTCTTGCGCCTCCACAATCTAGTGTCTGACTCCATCTCTTACTTTACTCACTCTCACTGCCACTCCCATCCTTCTTTTTTCAAGCTGTCCATCATCTGCTCCCCCTGTTCCTCTAACTGTAGCCGGCTTGCAGGATCCAAAGTGCAGACTGTGAGTTTATACCAGCCATTGTGAGGGCTTGTTTTTTTCATGCAGGCACAAGGCTGTCAGCCATGAGACATTTTTTTAAAGAGCATCAATATGGTTGGGTGATATGACGATATAAACTGTGAAGCCAACATAAGGTTGTCTAGAGATTTTCCCATACCATTTATATTATAGTAGCTATCACTTTTTCATCATTCTGGATATATTATGCCATTTTGGGGAATTTTGCAAGTCAGTGAGCAGGACAGCTTTATATCAGTATTTGATTTTTATATGATTTATGCCTCAATGTCATGGAGTTCTTTAATTTGTCAGATGTTTCATTAGCTGGATTAACAGGCATTGCTGCCATTAAAAAAAAAAAAAAAAAAAAAAAAACTAAAAACAGTTTTTTAATATATTGTTCAGAAAATGTATTATATTATACTATATTGATATCATAATATGAAATTATATATTCCCTTACAGAGGATTTTATCCATCTTGCAGAAGTCTGACTCTCACTCCTCACCTGTCCTTTGCTTACAGAGGGTTTCTTTTCATTTGTTGTCTAATAAGGATATATTTCCGTCCATGTTGATAAAACTATCTACTACTGTACTGTATAGTACAATTTTATCATCTACGGTTACCTAAAACTACAGTTCCCATGAGGATTTGACAGTGTGCCAATGACAAAGACTCACGTCATATCTTGCTCCACACACTAAAGTCGTGTTGTATTTTGACATGATTCACTTATTATGAATATCAACAGCACCAAAAAAAGCCGTGCAGTACAATATAATACAAAGCTGGAAGCTGATGTCTTACTCTACAATAAAGGCAAGCCTGGTTGTTCTGCTAGCAAGACTGAAAAAATGATCTCACAGAATAATTGGCTCAACTGAAGTATTTGTTATTTGTCTGACAGAGTGTTTCAGTGCCCCTATCTATTTCTTCATCTTTAATCATGGCACTCCTTTACTCTCTGCAGCATTTCACTTATTCTGTTTAGATTATGTTATTTCTGCTTGTCAACAATTGTGACCACATCTACTTTGTCAGCACAATGCGTCATCAGTGAACCTGTTATTTATGCCTATTCACCCGAAATAGGCTTCACCAACAATCATAGGGTTTAATGTGACAGCTCATGGTCGGTCATGGCCTGTGAGTTTCCAAGAATTTCCACACCGCGACAATTCATAAAATGCGTGATAGGTCAGTATAAGGACAACAAGAAACCAACTAACTGCATTAGATCTACAGTGAATTCTATAATGGATATGATTGGCATAATTTTATCTTTTTATTGCAATCAACAAATACCACGAAAAGTCAGAAACAACATGTTCATTGTAATGAAGCAAGATGTCACACAATGCAACAAGCATGGCTCTTTCATGTGTTTTAAAGACTCTAGTTGTCAATTTTTGTATCACCAATCAAATTACATTAGATTTCACATTTTAGTTCAGTTCCTAGAAACATCACAAAGAGGCTTTATCTTTTATCATGGGATACCGCAGACAATTACCAAGCAAAGCCCTCCTCTTAAACTTCGGCCTGGCGGTCTCAATCTGACTGTATTTTGCTTTGGTCTCTAACTCTCTCTCTCTCTCTGAACCGCAAACAGTGGATAGTGGTTCATCATGTGCACTAAATACTGGATAACCAGATAATAAAAATCATCTGGACTACTTGTTTTATTTTATTTGCTCGTTTGCCTGTGGTTGTGCACCACTTACGCACTATAAAAACATATTTATGAAAGGTCTGAGATGGAAGCCCTTTTAAGGAATATCTTGATGTCTTGAAATTCAGTCTTTTTTCCCACCACAGACTGATGGAAAAACAATCTCCCAAAATGGCTTGTTCACATGGGTAATATCCCACAAATATGCATTCAGTAACTTCAGCATGAAGAGATGACAATCACTAGCAGGATACCACCATACACTAGGAAGAGTGTGGTCTATTCATTTTAATTCTAATTCTGAGCACTTTTTTGAGTAGTGACTTTGGCCTAAGGCGGCTCTGTCTGGCGTGTTTGGTGACAGGCAGCAGAGTGCTGATAGATGGTTCCTGTCCATGGCTGTAAATCGGTCTCTTGTTGGAGAGTTAACCCCTATAACCCTGCTCGTCTGTAACAGCAGACTCCCCTCTCACAGCTTAGGGCAGCTGATGAGCTTTTCCCAGAAATCTGATGAGCAGGTGGTAGCAGTTCAGTTGGGAAGTGGACGGATGTGCTTGCCTCGAAAAAATTGTCCCTGCGCTGTATATGGCTGCGTGGGCGAGAAGTTGGCCAGCAACAAAAAAAACCCCAAAACAAAATCATCTCCCATCCTTTGCACATCTGCACCGCCAGCTGAAGGCAGTTTCCTGTGATTATAGAAATGTCATGACAGCAAGGTTTAACGGATGAAAAAGACATATTTGAGCAGGGCATATCAGCGCGAAGGTCAGCTTAAGTGGGCTGCGCAAACTAATTGGGTAGCTGTCGGGGCTGCTGAACTGTATTTCTTTATGTTGTGACTGACTTCTCTTGTAGTCATTACTCAGGATTAATCAGTAGGGAAATATATCATGTAAAAGCTCAATTACGATAAAGGGTGCACGCATACACGCAGATTCATACACGCAGAGCATTAGGGAGTCGCTCTACTCCTCCACCTGACCTTCTGCAGACACAGCTGTTTCTCCTCTCTTCTGACTGGTGTCTGGGACGAGTTTTATTAATGTGCTGTAACTAAGTAACCACATAATATGGATCTCTGTAGCTCACAGACTGATTTATCTCCCTGCTCGCTGCATTTGGTGTGGGTGGGTGTGCATGCATTCACTATATGTCTGTGTAGTATTTCGTATAGATTTAAAAAAATGGGTGCCTTTTTTATGCACTGATACAGTGTGGATATGTTACTGCAGTGAATTACTCAATTTCAATGCAGGAATTAGTGAAATACCAGAGCAAACATACTTTGAGTAGCAGAGATGCAAAAATAGATGGATGTGTTACTGTCACAATTTGACCAGCGCCTGTTGGAGAAACTAATGTGATCATCTCCATACTGTAGCAGGGGATTTTCTAGCAAGTTTGAATGTCTGTTACAGTTTGCATATTTAACTAAATAGGTTTCCATGATCCATGCTTTTGCTTCACGTTGCACAAGATACTGAACCTTTTCATATTTGCCTGGAATTGTTCAGAAAGCATGTATAATTGACTAGTTGGACCACTTGACAGACAACTTCTGGGAAACACTTTAGCATGAGTGTGTGTGTTTGTGTCCTTGGAACGTAATTCATGTATGGAATCTGCAGGATCACCGTGACACCATTGGATGAGAATGTCGACCTCGCCAGTGTTTTCCTGCTAGCGCGCATGTATATACAGTTATGTAGGTGTGTGTGTGTACGTGCATGTGTTGTGTTTTGTTTGAACGTCGGTGTTTTTGAGTCCTGGCGAAACGGATTGAGGAAGTGATCTGAGTTTAAATACTTTGATTTTTCTCAGAAGGTGGGAGAGATATATGATACGAGTGTGTATAAGTGTGTGCGTTTCTTGACAATGAAGTGGAAATGTTCTGTCAAATGCTGTGTTGAAAAGGTGAAGGGCCAACATGCAGCTGTGCATAAAGAGAGCGAAGGAGAGAATGAGTTATTGTACATAGAGAAAGGAGGCGGGTGCTCTGTTTTTCCGATACAGTGAGAGATACTGTATGTAGAGAGGAAAGAGGGAGCGACTACTTGAAAGATATAAAGCTGAAAAGATATGGGACTGTGCACTTACGGAAAGATAAGAAATGAATGCAGTGATTCATCAAATCTTCTTTATGTGATTTGACCGAAAGAGTAACCGTAACCTCCACAAAGTCAAAAATGAATTATTGTTTTCCTAGTTTTGTGTTGTGTTAGCGAGCTGCTCCCAACTGCAAACACGCCATCATCCGTTCTCCTTCAGTTTGTTATTCATAGACCTCTGCGCTGACTTCCTTGGCACCTGTCTCTTCTCCGTCTTGTTGCTCCACTCCCTTAAATAGAAACCATGTCTCCAGAGGAAGAGTAAACACTGGCCCTGCCGTGGGAATACAGACCAATGCACATGCAGGACACAAACACACACACACACACACACACACACATACACACACGCATATTTGTATAGTAATATACTCATATTTCAGCTTCTGGTAGCATAGAGTGCAAGTCTGTGACCTTTGCAGCCAATTTTATGAATAATTTTAAGCTGCTAGAATGGTTAATATTGAGATGTGTAACTCTTCTTTAGTTGTTAGAGTGCTAAACTGATTAAATTAACTCAAAGTGAGCTCATGCACCAAGAGACAAATCCTGTAGTGCAGAAGTTTAGAAACTTAAAGAACAGCAACCTCTATCTTGCCCTTTGTAGCATCAAGTGTAGCGTCTATAAGATGTGTTTTAATGACATTTTATAAAGTTCATTGGATCTGCTACTGATTTTAGTGGCATTATTGTTGTGAAATGTTTATTGAAAACCTAGAAAAAAAAAAGAATATTAACCAGGTTAGTGTTCACATTCAGCCCCTCAGTCATGTCATTCCAGTCTAGATGAGTCCCGTAGCTTCTGAGAGCTGCTGAGAACTGGACTGGCAGCCTGCATGGTGTCCTGTGACTTAATCACTGAAAACACTGAGGGAAAGAGTGAGAAAAAGAGAGAGAGGATGTGTGTGTGTGTGTGTGTGTGTGTGTGTGTGTGTGTGTGTATATGTGAGTGACTGAGTAAGTGAGACAGAGAGAGAAACTCAAACCCACAAGAAAATCCAGTCCAAATATTTAAAGTGGGTTTCAAAATCAAGTTTTCCATCAGGGACACTGCTGTTTACTAGATAACCTTTTCTACATTATTGCAAATGTCATGTCTGTGTGTGTGTGTGTACTGTTTCCGTGAAACTGTTAAAATTGTTGTGTACACAGGGAGTGTCGGGAGCCGGTGGTTGCATTCATATGCATGACAAAAATCCAACGAAACACACACAAACACACACACACTTGCAGCACACATAAACACTGTTTGATATGTGGTCTGTCCACTCTGATACACACACAAACACTTTTCATTCAACAGTCAGATTCCTGTTTTCTTGCCGCTCATTCAGGCAGTCGTGACAAGAATAACCTCAAAAGAATGCACATACGTACTTCCACAAAAACACTTGAAACAATACTTTGTCGTACGTTACACATTATTTAAGTTATTTGACTTGTCTGCAGTACTGGTGATGAAAGGAGATGAAAGATAGTAAATACTTTTTAACGATGGAGTGAGAGTGGCGTGTGCGTCTGTTGTTATTTGTTTGTAGTTAATATGCCTGCCGGAGTGTGTAATGCCTGTGTGTACAGTATAAGCTTGTGTGGGTGTTTAGTTTTGATACCCGATGTCTATGTGGGTTTATGGGCATACGTCATCCGGCATATGGTGTGTGTGTGTGTATGCGTGAGTGAGTGTGTGCTGGGAAAATGCTTTATACAAATGGCTTATTCATGTTTGTTGCAGCAGTGGGCGCCCGCCGTGGCATTCTCACCATACCAGGTCCGCTCAGCCCAATTGTGGTTTGACTTGTGTGTGCGTGCGTTTATGTGTCCATGTGTCCCATCTTTGTCTCACGACTACTAGCTTTTACCGCAGACAGCGGTAAACACGCACACACAGACACACACACACACAGGCACAGACTGGAAGACAAATGGACCTTGCTGACACACAGACAGAGATGTGGACAAGCTGCTTTTCCGTTTGAATGCTCAGCCAAACCGCAAGCCACAATTACACTTGTCCCTGTCTGTTTGACTGCAGCAGAGATAGAGCGCTGTGTATTCACTGAGTTGTGAGCTGCAGGATGATGATGTGAGACAGCAGGGGTGACACTGTGGGCTTGTATTTGCACGCTATTCTTTAATTTTTGTAGTGATATTTTGCACTGTTGTAGTGAGAATATACACCACTGTAAAAGGGCTCAATTTTTCCAGTTTTAATTTAAATTTCAATAATTTCATGTCTCATTGTATTCTTAAATTAAAGCATTGAACAAATAAACAGTACATAAAAAAAGAAATCATGGAATCTTTTTGTTTAACAAAATTTTTAACTCATCAAAGTAGCTACCTTTTGCAGATATAATGACCAAACACTTGTGACATTCTACAATGGAAATCAAATTTACATTTTTCCCAAAACTACAACTTGCAGGTTGCTTTGCTTTCACCCTTCTGTCCATTTCATCCCAAACCAGTTTGATGACTGTGCTCCATGATTTCAAGCCTACTGTCTTGTTCTTTTCTTCTAAGGTAGTGCTGACATAGCCTGGAGGTCTGTTTTGGGTCATTATCTTGCTGTAGCATGAACCCCTGACCACCTTGGCATAGACCAGAGGGTACTGCATGGCTCTGAAAAATGTTGCTGTTGCCAGACAGAGGGTTTGTACTGTAAGTAATCAGCAAAAGTGGGACACCTGTAGGAATTGGTTACATCAACTTTTAAGGCTTAATTTAGATCCACTGCTGCAGAAAAGATGTGAGTTGTTAACCATTAATTAATCCCTGAAAATCCCTTTTTTATTACTCTGGAATTTACAATATTCAGTTCAGTTCAGTTGGTAACCTAAACTTTTTTACACCTCTGGCAGTTTACCTTTACAACATTTAAGGTTATTTAATGGACTTGAACTGCTTAAATTTTAATAAAAACTGGAAAAATGGATGTGTTGTAAAACTTTAGACTGGTAGTTACTGTTAAGAAGCTGAAAAACTTTTCCTATCTTTCTAAATGCTATATGTTGCTTCTGATGCTCCCAGTTTTTTTTCCCATAACTAATAATAATAATTTGACACAATATACTTTTATAAGCCACAGTGAAAATGAAACCTACATAACTATGTGTAACACACTGAGGAGTTTCTGTGGAATGTGTTATGATGGATTTTTCACAGACATGGTTTATGTTGCTGGTGTCTCCTACCAGCATTTCTTGCAATTGCATCTTATCTTTTCACAGAAACATAACAAAGGTTCAAAGCAGTTTTAAATGGACTGACGAGATGTACATAACTAATTTACATAACTCTTGTCGTGACTGGAATGATGATATCTACAGTATGTGAGTAAAACGGACTGGATTCATAAGATACTCACTATATTAAGCTTTCCTATATTAAGCATAGTTATCATAGTTTTACCATTTTTGGTTTGTCACATGACAAACTTCAAAAATACAACTCTGGCATCCCAAAAGATGATGAAGATATGACATAAACTTTCAGGAACCAATTATTGTGATGAAGAAGTTGTAGCATCGAGATGTTTGTCAGCTGATTCCTACAATAATCAGATCTGGTATCAACTTCATAAAAACTAATATTCCCACAACCGGATATCTTGTTCCTAAAATATAAAAAAAACAAACACTCTCTCACATACCATTAAGAAATTGTAAGTAAGTGAGGCCAATGGAAAAATAGTAAAATAATTTAAAAATATGAATAAAAAAACATTTTAAAGCTGAAACAGCATATAAATACTTAAAATCATGTGACTCAAGCGGTAACAAGTCGGCCAGGAATAACTGTATCTTTTCTTCTTCCCTCCCTCCCTCTCTGTCTCTCTCTTTTTTCCTCATTCTTGCTTTTTTCTGAGGGTGTGTGACCCCTGACCTGATGAGGTCAACTCATGGCTAGTCATCATTTTGTTTTCCCCGCTGCTGTCAACACCCCCCCATGAATATATATTTTTCCACATCCCTCCCTTTCCTTCCAACAGGGGAAAAAAAAAAAGTTTTCAACTGTATGTATTTCAGGATGTTAAGTTTTCATTTTAAACATTCTCAGTAGACAGTCAAGGATGAATTTGTGTGTGCTCGCATGTGTGTGTGTGTGTGTTGCTGCATGTACAAAGGTCCGTAGGGATTTGGCCACAGATGTAAAAGTCATTCCTGACGTCAGTCATTCCTCACTACTTATTGCCTATTTCTTTAGCATTCCTCTACTCTTCTCATCCTTGTTTGCCTTCATTCTTTCTCACTCCTTTACCTTTTTCCTTATATCTCCATTCCCATTCCCACCAACTTGTTTATTTCTCTACTTTCTTCACATTTCTCATTCTCGTTATTCCCTCTCTCCCCTTCTTGGTATTCTTTTCCTTCATCCTTTCTTTTTGCCTCTCTTTCTCCCTACGGCCTACTTTCCCCCCTCCGTTCCTGTTTTTTCTCTGTCTTCTCTGCTCAACTCTCTCCAAGGCCTAGTATAAGTGTATGTACCTGGCAGAGTGTTTTATTGTCCTGTCAGGGGGTTGGGGAGGACTAATTTCACCCATAAAAGCAGTTCAGAACAAGAAAAAAGGGGCGGCAGATGGGGATTGGGGGCAAGTTTATTGGAATAGTTTGTTTTTTTAAACTGTGAACAGCTATTATTTTCCCTCTCCTCTTTCTCTTTTCTTTCCACCCTGGCAGCGGAGTGTATAGTTTTGGCTCTGATTAGCTGTGACTGAACACACTCACACTTCTGCACACACACAGAAACTTTGACACATGCCTATGCTATAGTTTTGTGCAAAAAAAAGAAAGAGGTGTCTGAATACATTTACGTAACACTTATTGTGCATTAATATGTACACACACACACAAAGTGCGCTCCTTGTGTGTGGTGGTGGATGTGGGCTGGTGTGTTTGTTTGTTTTACTGAGTGCTACCGCTACCACAGACCACAATGTATTTAGTGAGGCTGTAGCCATTTTGTTTGACTGCAATTTGGCAGACGGCCTGCGATTCTCGGCTCGCAACACAAGGAGATGTATGTGTGTGTGTTCCATTAGCCTGGTTCCCATAACGAGGCCCAGCCATAGGCTTAGCTTCCAAAGGAACTCCACACCCAAAGAACAAGCTGATTAAATGGAAAAGGTATTGTTAATTGTAAGAATGTATCCGATACATGATGTCTTGATTTATACATGTGTCGGATTAGTCTCATGAATCTGTCTCTACTCTACATTGCCTGCCAGTTTTTTGTTTTCTGTTGCTACTACACACGATGCCCCAGTCAGTCTCATTAGTTCAGTATTGTTTTGAGCACCATAAATTGGGAATAAATGTTACAAATGTTTAAGAAATTCAGCTAATTACTAGTGTTGTTCAACCACTGATATTCAGAAGCTACACTGGAACAAGAGTGTACAGCAGGGATTCACAAAGTCTCACAAAGCTCTGATGTTACTGATTTGTATACAAGTAGCCTGATGAGATAGACTAGTGTTCCCCAACATTCATTGTACACCTTCAGTAGATGGAATGACAAATGAATAGTGTTTCAGTGCAGAGAAAACACATTGGCTATGGTGGATCAGTGGTACAGTGAATCCATACAACACAGTGTGGTTCTGTAGTTGTTAATGATGAGGCTTGATCTCATTTAGCTTATCTCGAGTATGTTCTGTCAATTTGTATTTGTATGTGTATTTGTGTGTTTGGTCATACCAACATTTAAAATTATTGATCACACCGAAATTTAGAGGCGACAGAAAGTCCTTCATCACTTCCACACAGCTCCCCGTCCCTCACTGGGCAGCTTATGTCATCGTCTTGCAAAAGCTCAGTTTTCCCCACGCACACTGAAACATCAAGCCGGCATTTCAAGGTTTATATGGAGATCGATATGGGAAAGCTGGCTTTGTGTGGACATACTCTGAGGTGTGTCCATGTGCAATACCTGAAAAGTTAAATATAAATATTCCAAAGCCCAGCATCACACTGATTTGTAATGCCATTTCTGAGTTTATTTTGCTTATAATACAAATATTTGGATATTTTAAATTGTTAAATTAAAATATTAATTTCTATGTTTTCAAACGAGCTGAGCTACTCAAGTCTTTCCAGGTATCCCCTGGCAACTGCAGAAGTGCCCCGTGAGGTAGACCACCCATCCAGCTGTACTTAAAAAGGTGCAGATCTGAGGAATGGAGACAAGTAGAAAGGCACGTAACCGTTGAGTGACATATGTGGCAAAATGTCAATGCAACACTCAATTGAAGGTAGAAGGCCTCTTCAAGATGCTTCACAAGATGTGAGAAAGCATGGAGAATATGATTTTTGATATCTATTACTATTATTTTGACCAAGCGGTAGATGGGGCTGCTAGTGAGCTAAAGTTGAACAGTTTGTTTAGATGTGTTTTTTTCCCTCTTTTTTGCTGGGATGATAAATGCTCACAAAGCATGGAGGAGTTTTGTAGGATGCAAATCATTCAGTGACAGAAAGAAAGGAAAAGCTCCAATCACAACAACTCAGCCTCTTCCACTGTTAGACTAACACTACTGGCCAAAAAGGTGCCAGAGTCTGGTTAGCATCAAGCAAAAATTCTTTCAGCCACCCAATTTTATGGTATTAATATCTTCTTATTGGCTGTAAAGCAGTTCTAAATAACTTCTATAAAAATGTTGAAGAAGATATTTTTCAGAAAACAACAACTTTATGAACCACTCCAGGCTTGGTGTTTTGTAGTCTGTAGAATAAGTTAAGCTACAATGGTAAAATGTGTTCAAGCATGCCAGTTGGATCAGGAGTGAAAATAATGCACCCAACCATTATATTACTTTCTTAGGGTGTTTATATTTACCCAAAGGTCTGTTTGGAAGAAATGCAGCTCTGTGTACCACCTAGTGTTGGCAACCATAAAAATCCATAATGAAGTGATTACTGAAAGAAAGAGGAAAAAGCTGTAGATGCCAGTGTTGTGGTGCAGATCTCTACATGCTCAGTTGTACAGCCACCCAGGAGGAAGAATATAAACCTGCAAATGTGTATGAGTGTGTGTGTGTGTGTGTGTGTGTGTGTGTGTGTGTGTGTGTGTATGTGTGGTTTAGAAGAAAGAAATTCTTTGTTTCTAAACATATAAACAAGCCTATGCACTTATTGTGTATGAATGTCTACATTTTTGAAGATGCATTCCTGTTTGAATGTGCACAAATTCAGCCCTGATGTGCTTGTATGTGTTTTGCCATGTTTGCCATTTGTTTGCATTGGGGCCAATTTGAAGTCCAGAGTTGCTGCTTATGTAGTCCATTCCATCTTTTCCATTTGGAGCCAGGATCTTCCACATAAGGAGTGAGGAGTGTTCTCTGGACACATGCCCCACTAACTCGGACTGATGTGAATGCTAGCTTACTGGGATAACCGCACAGTGCAAACTTGGGCTAACATTAGCTACTTTAGTAAAATTGTGCTAACAGGGTGGGTATCATAATCAAGCAGTAATAAGCCTACCAAAATATTATGACAATAGTCCGACTCAGTGCGAGTCCCGGAGCAGCAGGTGAGCAAACTGTCAATCACAGCTGTCAATCAACACCCACAAGGCAGATATCAAAGCCTGTACCTCTTCAAATCTTATTAATGGAGCAATAATTTCCAAAATGACCACCATTACACTTATTAGACAGTCCAAATTTAGCGATTGAGACCATAATGACTTATTAAAAAAAATGATTGTCTCAGTATTTCTAGAGAGCAGTTGAAGAGAGAGAGAGAAGTTTAAACAAATAGACACAGGAGGAAATGTCCAGACATACAAAAGACAAAAAGAATACAAAAGTATAATAAGTAGTTGCCGCTTGGCTTCAAATACCTTTCAGTCTCATTCGGAGGGCCCAGGTGAGACGAGGCCTCCGGAGACTCTGGAAGGTTCCTTTAGTGCTAATAGTGACTGACAGTACAGTCAGGCTTCTCTCTTGTTCAGATTTTACCTCTGTCAGTAGCTCTCAGTATCTCATGTTGCATTTTTTTCATTACGGCTAATTTTTTTATCTTTTTCTCTCTCACACACTCTTTAAAAGGAAACCCTCACATGCAACTCTACAGTTTCTGTACTGACACAATAATTCTTTGAAATATGGAAAGTAAAGCTTTATTTTATCCTACAGCAAATTGGTCTGAAGCCTGCAAAGGCTAAATCTACAACCTCCAGCTTCTCTGGTGCTACGTGTGTGTGTGTGTGTGTGTGTGTGTGTGTGTGTGTGTGTGAGAGAGAGATTTGGGGGTGGGGGTGAAAGAGGATATCTTTTTCTGTGTAGAGGATTCAGGAAATGCCGCTATAGGACCCAATGTTGCTGTAGGGTCTACACACACACACACACACACACACACACACACACACACATTTTGACAGACCAGTGTTTTATGGTCACCAGTTGGCTCAACTTCTTTTTCCTTTCCATGTGCCACTTGTGAATGTGTATGTGTAGCATTTTAAAACTTTTTCCCTTACATGGATCCATGTGCATTTATGGGTGTGTGTGTGTGTGTGTGTGTGTGTTTGTGTGCCTATGAGGTCATTAGGAGCAATTAGCCGTAGGTCTGCAGGGCTAGTTAGAAGCCTGCTGATGGATTGGAAACATCCAGAAGACAAACTCACACTTATTCAGTTACACTTTCCTCTCCTCTCCTTTCAGACAAATTTGTGTGTGTGTGTGAGTTTGTGTAAAAGTGTGTCTAGTTTTGTGCGTTTTTGTATTGCTGTTGGTCTAAGTCTGGTGTGTGTGTGTGTGTGCATATGTGTGTCTTTCTGTGGTTGTAAGTGGATTTGATTTCAAAGGTATGTCTAAGGCCCATTTGAATCATTAAGTGTGATTAGTGGGGAGGGAAGGAGGCCTCCTACCTTCACTTCACCCACAGAGAGAAAATGTACTGTACTACCAGCTGTGCCAGGGCCAAAAAAATGGATACAACTTCTTTTTCTCTCTCTTTCTTTTGAGCTTTTGGTTTCTCTTCCTCTTTTTCAATCATTCTAACAGTTTCTCTCAGTTTTTCACCTTCTTCTTTATGTCTCCAATCATGTTCAGCCAATGCAGATACATTTCAGATACAGTTTTCTCTGCATTCTTCACATTTTCTAGCTTATTCTTGAAAGATTGTGCTTTACACTGAAATATGTAAAAATGGAATAAAACGGTGATTTTATCGTAAGTCATAAATGTTGTTTACCAAGGATAACTAATCCCATGGTTGTCAGCACTGAGACTTGCAATCACATGAATGTTTTATACTTGAGGAGTGGGACGGAATGGTAAAGAAAATCGACCCGTGACATTTGACTCAGACCGACCCTCCAAAACTCACGTGGAGATAGACCACCACCCACTCTCTCTCTCTCTCTCTCTCTCTGTTTCTCTCTCTCTCTCTCCCTCTTAAAAATATAACACAATGAACAGAGCACCTGCATAACATAACAAAGGATCTAGAATATTTTTTCTTCTTACCCCAAAGAGTATTTGCTTAACTGTGCAGTAGAAAAAGCCGTCGCCAATACCCATTTTTCATGTAATTTCTCCCCACTATATGTAAAGCTCACTTATATCCAGCCATGATGGATGGGAGAATTCTTTAACCATGCCTTGCTCTGTAATGGCAGTTATGGTGGATGCAGATTGATTTGCCGTATTTGCTGCTCTCTTAAGGGTACTACTGACTTTCTCCTCTCAGTCTCACCTCACTACGCTGCCATAAACCTACAGGCTGGGAAGCCGTCCAGCTGGCTCTCCCTTCTTCTCTAGATGGAGCAGGTTATTTGTTTAATAATGACCCTCTGAGACTTTCTTCTCTGTCTCTTTTTATCTTTGTCTCTGTCTAAGCCACTCACTCACTGAAAAGCGCATGTCCTCTCCTTTATGTCTTTATACTCCTCTTGTGCATCATATCTCTGCAGCTGCACGTTTAAGCATTACGAGGTGCACACAATGCACATAAACACATGTGAACTCTGACATACATCACACACACACACACACACACACACACTCCACTACCAATCCCTGCCGGCACACTACCAGGAGAGCAATTACATCCAACAGCGTCTAAAGGGGGAAGAAAATCACAATGAACACAAAGTAAACATGACTGCCAGCCCTACCGCCATCCCACCATCTGCTTGTACAGACTGTGTATATATGTGTGCATAGTTGTGTCAGGTTCATGTGGGTTTCTTGTTCTCACCTTATGAGCCAAAGGGAGTTTTGCAGGGCCTCTCAGACCCTGCAGGTCTTTGGCTACGTGCCTCCATCTCCCTGTCCCCCTTTTTTCACTCTAATTTATTCTAGACGCTTTCATTCCCTTGTTGCAGTTTCTCTAGTAGATTCCAGGTTGCTGTAATTCTTGTTTTTATGTGTGTTGTCACTGTTTGTGCTTTTCTACTTGCATCTGTGCCCTTATAAAAGATGTGCTTAAAACAAAATGTTCGTTGTAGGGGGGCCGAGCATTAACGAAGCATCGGCAACCAAATTGCTTTTACTTGATTCTTCAAATTTATTCAGCTGCATTATGAATTTTGGAGGGAAAATTTGTCTTATAAAAACAATTATTTATTCTTCTTTATATGTGAATGCCATCATCTGGACACCTTTTTTGGATTATTTCTGAATACAAGCAGTTTTACATACAAATAAAGTAGGTGACAAAAAATGCAAAATCCATCCTTCTTCTTTCCCCTCTTTTGTGTCCCAGTCTACTTCTTCTCTCCTCTTGCCTTTTCCTTATCCGGTGTGTTGTTTCATTGCCTGGTGTTTGTTTTAGGTAACAGTCATCGCTTCTCAGCACTTATCCCACACCGCACACCACAAGTAATAGTTGTTTTAAGATGTTATCTGGGTGCACTTAGGCCTGTGTGTTTCTGAAGCAAGAATGTGTGTGCATGTATGTTTTTCTGCTTTTGGAAGTGTGTGTGTGTGTGTGTGTGTGTGTGTGTGTGTGTGTGTTTATGTGTCAACAGCCACAGTGTTGTACTCCTAAATTAGTCTGTGGTTTCTCTGAGCTTTGGAAATAGCTTCCTTAAGCAGTTGAAAGATGTGGTGGAATGGTGAAGACTGTATGTGTGTGTTTGCGCGCTTGCTAGCTTTCTATGTTAACCCAATCCTAAGCTTGTGTAAAACTGAATGCTGAGAAATCAGGCAAGCAATGAGGTCATACCATGCTTTCTTCTCCTATCAATTACACACACACACACACGCACAAATACAAACAAGTACACAAACACACTTACAGTCCTTATCTTTTTCCCTGCACCCTCTATTTCTTTCTCTCTCAACTTCCTGTTTGTTTTATCTTTAAGTCTTATTATTTTGGGGTTTTACCAATTTTAACTGAAAAATAAATTTTTTTTTTTTAGGAAAAACATTTGTTTAAATTAATTTTCAACTGGACTTTATTTCCTCATGCCTCCAAAACCTGTTGTTGTTGTTTCCTGCTTCAAGAAGACACTGTTACCCACAGTTCATAAACAAACAGGGATTTTTTAGCAATGAGCTAAGGAGAAATATGGGGAGAAAATGCAAATGAGCTGCTAAATATTCACCGGAATGCCTCAAATTAATACAAAAATCCATACATGGTTAAATTACAGTGGTTGCACTGAAAATGGTATCGGTAATACATTTTTAACATTCAAAGTAAACAATGATAAATAACTAGATTTTTTTTTTAAAAACAAAACCCCCCCAAAAATGAGCTCAATTTATCTTGTATCCAGGTGTATTTTTATGCTTTTGTCGGTTTGAGAATGTGTGTGGCATTTATTTAGACATGTGAGGGATTACATCTGTCAACAAGCGCAAGTTTGTTTGTTTACTTACAAAGGAAAAAAGGAAGAGGAGTGAGAGGAGGGGTGAGTGGAAAAAACAGAGTTTTATTGCATGTTAACCAGGCCCAAACATATTTCTGCAGTTTACAGCCCTGTAATGAAGGAGCAGTGCTGCTGCTCCTGCTGTGTCTGCCTGTGTGACTGTTGATGTGTGCATGAGAGTGGGACAGAGATTATAGAAAATGAACAGAGAATAGAGCTGTGGCTGCAGCTTGCAGCGGGCTTAAGAATTGTGTGTGTGTGTGTGTGTGTGTGTGTGTTTGTGTGTGTGTGAACATGTGTTTCAGCAGTATCTCATGGCTGCTTCATCTGGTCTTCATTTGGCTACAAATGTTTGCCTGCTTCTGTATCTTACTCTTTGGATGTGTGTTTGTGGGTGTGTGCGAGTGTGTTTGACAGATAGACAGAGAGAACATAATATAAATCTGCTATGGTTACTCTTTAGAGGTTAAGATATTCTGATAAGTCAAACATACACACAAGTGGATCTTTGTATGTGTCGTGAACATTGAAGACGTTAACCAAAAACTGAACATTTTTATAATGTGACGTCGCTATGGTTAAGATTCAGGCATGAAAATGATCATGTTTTAAAATTACTACTTTGTTTAAGATTAGGCAACCCCTGACATCATGATTAAAATAACAACCATGTGGTTAAAGTTAAGTTATTTGAACTTATTTCGAGTGATATTTGTGTCCACCTGATGATTTCAAGTCCAATATTCACTCTCATTTTAGCTGTTTTGCTCTCCACCAACCCCTGAGAGAAATATGTGCCTCTTTAGCAGCTAAATGCTCGACTATGTTCACCAGCTATTCTCCAACTCTGTCTGTCTGCTGTTTGGTGCCGGACAGGTAGTGAACAGCAGGATTTTAGAGCTTTTTGCTCTAAACTGCAGCCAGCTGTGGCCGAAAACAACACTTATGAAAGCGGTGAGTGTGAACCAAAAGAACCAGACCAAAACAATGAACTGAGGGGAACTGCAGAGTCTTGTGATAATTCACTTTGGTCTAGTCACTACGAGCGACACTTTTCAGCTTTAATTAGTGGCTGAGTTTGCAAACAACAACTATGAACTGTTGCTTTTGTCGGTGAAGGCCAAAGTTTATGTCCTGGAGATGTTCTGTGATTTTCACCTGAATCACAACTGATCAAATAACTATCCCTGGCTGTATGAGTAAGAACATGTGCCAGCCTTGGGCATCTTCACAAACTGGTAGTTGGTTGTAATTGGCGGTTTTACTGGAAAAAATAGCTCGACAGCTGGCAAAATTTTGCTCTCAGTTGTAACAGGTAGGCTGTATCCTTGAATGCCAACGGTGGACTTAAGCATTTAAAATGTGTGTGTGTGTCTGTGAATATTTCAAGGGCTACATCAGAAGTTTGAGCATGGGTATAAATTGCTCATTTCTATTTCACCTCGACACAGATGCCCACCTACACCTACACACGCACACACACACACATTTGCAGAACACAGGACTGGTTCTCAGGCTCTGTAGTAATTTGGGGTCAGAGTTTGGGCCCCTCGTCAATCAGCAGGTCATTAGAGCTCTTTAATGACCCCCTCCTCCTCCTCCTCCTCCTCTCCTTCATTTTCTCCTCTCCTTTCCTCTCCTTCCTCCCCCTTCATCTCTCCGTCCCCTTGCTGCATGATATCCTCCGACCCTTCTCGTCTTCATCCCCTCCTCCTCATACTATCTTATTTTATTCTGTCTCTCTCTCTCTAGGAGTTCAACAGTTAACCCACATATCTTTTCTCCCACATTACCCTTGGCTCTCCTTTCCCTACTTCGTTTCCCTCCTCCCCCTGTTTCCATATCTTCTCCAGGGGAAGTGAACTGGCTCGGGGTGTAGGTCTGCACTATTTCACATGTCCCTGGGTTCGATTCTCTGCATTCCCTCAGATAACCAAAAAAAAAAAAAAAAGGCTTGAGTCTCGCTTTCCCTTCCAGCTTCTCTGTTTTTCTTCCTTCCTTCTGTAGGCCCCCCCCTCTCTCTTTCTCTTCCTCTCTCCTCTCTTCTCTTTTCCTTTTGATAAATGTATTTTTTTTCAGTTGCCTGTATCCATCCATCATGTGTTTGTCGGTCTGAGGGCTCCTTTTCATTTGTCAAATGACATCATGCACTAACCCAAGTGACCTCACTAATGTTAACACCCAAAATACACAGTTTAGCACCAATTTGTGATGCACACAAACTAGAGTCTGATTTCGTCGTTGTGTTCTTTTTCTGGATGTAACTGGCTTTAGATACGCTCTTCTAAAATTAACTTGTTTATGAGTGAATAACTGTCAGGAGGTGGGTGATCTAATGCGCACAAACTCACTTGATGCAACCTTGAGAGGATTATGATTTGTGGAAAACATTCTCTACCGATTTTGCCTTTCCAAGATTTCTTCTAATAACCTGGTTTAATGTGTGCATTTATGCTTTGTCACACTTTCCATCTTGAAAAAAAAAAGCTACAACAATTTTCTCCATCATTCTTCAAGTTAATTCTTTCATATCTTTTTCCAGTTACAGTTTCACACTCCTTCATTGCGCCTGCTGATACTGCCCAGTATTCCTGGAAATTGTGTTCACATTGAACATTTTTGCACCTCGGGATTTACGTGCAATGCCAATGTTCAGTGCCAGTGCAGGAAGTAGGGGCCTTTTATGTAGGTTGGGAGGAGGTTTGGGTGGTGGTCAAGTGTAGTGTCTCCAGCTTTCATGCAGGAGACGGGGAGAGCAGGAGTCTTTCCCTGCCCTTAAGTGCTTTAGTTGCCTAACCTTAATCTTTTCCATAATTCATTTGCCAAAACCAAGATCTGTTCTATCTTTTACAATATTGTAAATGCCATGCACAGATATTTTAAGAAAGAGGGAATTTTAAGAAGTTATAACTGAACCTAACCTGGGGTTTGTCAGAATTGTCCAACATCAACATTCTTGTCTAGTGATAGAGTTGGCAGGTAAGTGTAACCATGGTCTTCCAAGCTCAATGTGCTACTTTTGCCCTGATCTGAGCCTTCTAGGCAATACTTTCTCCCAGGTTTTATTCTGCCCCTAACGAGCTCCACCAGTCAAACGCTTTAAGTTATTAATAGTTAAGGTGAATATTAATACTATAGCTAAAGATGGCAGGATCTACATGGAAGCCAGAAGAAATACCTGTCTGAGAGTCTCCTTTCAGGGCCCATTACGCATATAATTGACTTCAGTAAACAGCAATAGTTTTACCAACTGAGTGCCAAGCTCCTTTTCTTCCATCATGAGTAAGCTGATCTGAATGTAGCAGTCGACTAAAAAGGGCTCATTCTCAATGCACAGAACATTTTCAACTGTGTCTACATTGTTTGAAGCATTTACTATTTCATAAATCAGCTTGGACTGAGCAGGCTATAGACTCTGGATTATGCTGTACACTAATGATTACTTCTACAGCCTCCCAGCTCCATTTCTCCAACCCCCAACTTTAATGAATTACCTCCATAACATTCTCAGCAATTATAAAGATTGAGTCCAATTAATAAAGGTGGGAAAAGAACAGAGTAAGCGTGTGTCCAAGTGTTCGCTGAATAAGCACCGTTTGTATTCTAAAAGCCAACCTCCCGTCTCCGCGGCATGTGGAAGTAATATCAGCCCAAATGTGTTCCTCATTAAAGCTGCAGCAGCAGCGCGTATGAACATGGTCAGGATACACAGACAAATTAGCCCATTTCCCCCAACACTCACATACACACTTAAACACACACACTCTCACAAACTTACATATGTTAATCTATGCACACCTAAAAAACATGCTAGCACACACACTTTTTTTATGAGTACATGCCTTCCTCCACACAGTTAAAATCACCATTTTAACTGTGTGTTGCTTAGAGTCTTTCTTTATAGCAGACACATTAATGAAAAATGTGTGGCTTAATGTGGTGTGTATTATATAGATGCTTGTGTATGCATGTGTGTTTTTGAGTATGTGTGTATGAGTGTGGGGCCATGCTGTACCAGGCGCAGAGGGCTTGGTGTAAGAAAGATTAGGAGAATGACACTGCTTTAGCACTACTTATTTCAGTGCTGGGTGTATGCAATGCAATATGTTCATGCACTTATGTGTGTGTGTGTGTGTGTGTGTTTGTGTGTGTGTGTATATGTGTGTGCATTCGAACGGAAGGGTTTGGCTTCCTGCGTCCTGATTGGACAAAGTCTCAGGAAAACCCCCTCCAGACTCAGTCTCAGTCAGTGTTGTCACACTTGTCCTCATAAACCTGCTAACAAACATCACATGATTTGTACATTTTGCAGACAGAAAATACAGTGTGTGAACTTCCGTGTGTGTGTGTGAGATTAATAACTTTTATTGCCTGTTTATAACGTCTGGAATCTGAGTGACACTTGTTAAACATTGGGGGTATGGTAACGTTTTATGATTTTCACATAAAATCTAGATATTTTGGTAGATTTGTCGAGGTAGTCATGCACATACCATATATGTGCTTGCATACCATTAAATCTGGCACCAGCTCAAATACCCACACACACTCACTTACTCACTGTTAGTCCTGTCACATTCACTGTTGATCCTAGTTCTGACCTACTCAGAGTGAGGGATGTTTGTTTGGACATTTGGTGAATAATAGTGATAGACGTAAGCTTGGGTGGGCAGTGTTTGTGTCTGGCAGGGTGTTTTTGTAAGTGCATTTGTGGTCGAGGTGAGATGTAATCTTGGCCAGGGCTGCTAAAACAGAAAGACAAAAAAGATAAATGACTGACTTAATGTCCATGTAAGGTCTTGTTTAAGTCTTTCAAATTTCAAGGTAGAAAAACAGGGAGAACTGTGAAAATGAAGGAGAAAAGGAGACTACGGCAAAATGAATAACTGGTAGATATAAACATCAGAAAAGAGGGATAAATGTGAGCAGCCACAAATGGCAATCAAATTGGAGAATGTTATTTCAACCACACGCAAATGGAAGGAACAAAAATCAGAATAAATAAACAATCAAAACTTGGATCTGACCCAAAGGAGCCGGGCAACAGCTGTGATTTTGAAGTGAACTGATACTCACTGAATTAAGAAAAAGCTGCCGATAAGAATGTCAGACATTGTTGTTATTCAGTGAAGCTTACAAAGCTAACAGGTTGAACCAGCTACATAGAAATAGAGAGACTATGAAAACCAGATGCAGAAAAATAAAGACAGAATTAAAGTATAAATTATCGAGAACCAAAGAAGAGAAAGAGAAAAAAGAAGAAAATGTTGACAAGAGAGAAGGAACGGGGGAAGAAAGTTAGAACTGGAGTAGAGGTCTCTGCATTGAAAAAAAATGCAATGGGCTGTATTGGCGGGGGTGTGCTGCTTCCAGTACTTGTGTGACATGAAATATGATCCAAGAAGTCCAATTTGAGTAACAGATCCAGGAGTTTGAAGGCTTATGAGCCACCAAAACACTGCGCAGCACTGGTTTATAGTACTCTGAGAAAGGATTTTATAACTCTGGAAACGTATCACATTTTCAATCATTGTATCTTTCATCGCAACAATCATGAGGTTAACAGTAGAAATATGCCGTTCACGTTACAAAGTAATCTAGCAGGAATGTGCGCATGCACACATTTGATTGCTGTGCCCTGCAAGGATAACAGCACGTTACGTTATGGCAAAAATGGAGCCAGTTCAGCCCTCTGTGTTTGGCAGCCCTACTGCGTCGACAGAGTAGCCTGATTCAAACGAGTGAGTGAAGTGCATTTTTTTAATGTTACTTTCTAAAAGCAAACTAAAATCAATTTGATGAGCCAACTCTCCTCGTCTATAACTTTTCATCTAATGCTCCAGAGGAGAGTGGACCAAAAATTACATTCTTTGTGCTACACAGCAACCTAGATTGGGAAGCAGATAGATGTACACTTTATTACACTGTTCTCTTGTAGGAGTTGATATTTTTTTTTATTTTAGGTATTTACATCCATGAAATTCTCTAATGATCGGGCATGATGACCCACATGTGGTTAACTGGAGACATAACATCAGCGCAATCAATGGTACAGAAATGACTGAAAAAGTACTGATATTATTGCAAGGTATAGTATTTGATCCTGTGTATACTAACAAATACAAATACCTGGATTTGGTCTTTCTCTTTGCATTATCTTCCTCTGCGGTGAGTTCTACTTTGTCCACAAAGTTTACTCTGACATTGGCAAAAGTCCCAATTCATTTTCCAGTCCACTAAGTTGACATTAGTTTACCAATGTAGAATCAACTATTTAGGGTGATAGGAAAATCATATGTGAATATTGATCTACTTTGGATTGGGTTGTAACAATGGGATATGTATTACAGACATGGTGAAGAGGGGGTGTTGGGTCACTATATCGTTCCTCTGGGAGTGCTCTGTCCCTTATAGACAAACCAGCACACACACACACACACACACACAGTTAGTAGGGGGTTAATGGTGAGAGCAGTGGCTCTGGGGTCTACATTCAGTCTGCCTGGTTTCCTACACTTAATCACATTTGTGAAACAGGCCCAAATCCCTCTTTCCTTCCTCTCTATCTCAGTCTCTCTCTCTGCATCTTTTCCTTTTCTGCACCCTTTCCTCCCAATTGCATTTTTCTGAGAGAAAGTGTGCATGTACATGTGTTTGTGTGTAGTGCACTACCATGTAAAAGCACACAACTCCTCCCCTGTGGACAGCCTGTTGTATTAAATACAATGCCAAACAGTGATACCTTAACCTGCTTCCTCCTATAGCCTTCTCGTGCCTGTATAGAGGGAGGTGGGTGGGGTGCATGTGTCTTTGTGTTTTTATGTGCATGTAAACAGAAACTAGAAGCTGATATGAATTGTACATTTTATGAAGAAGACGGACAAGTTCACAGGCAAAATAAACAGAGGGCAAGGACAGATATATGTGACAGAGATCAATAACTGTGGACAAGTACACAAAAAGTGAGGAGGGGTGACACGTTTTATAGCCGCATCTGGCTAAGTGAGTTAATGATCAAACAGATGCTGGAGCTGAGTCTCACTCACTCTCAGTCTCCCTCTCCATCTAACGAGACAAAGGCACTCAGCCTAGACTAATGCCGCTTTTCTCCTTCCTCTTTTGTCTTCCCTTCTTCTTTTTATGAGTCTGTTAGCTGCTTAATTAGTGGTTAGAGAGAAGGAGAGTCAGAGTGAAGAAGGACAAGAGAGAGAGAGAAGAAGACAGATCGCTGTGATCATTAACTGACAGACTAGAGCTATTAAACTTGTTGCTGCTCCACCCCTTCTCTCCCTGTCCCCCCCCCTTTCCTTCATCCTTTCTCACACATCTTCAGGGACATTCAACATGTTTACATGCCCACAAAAAACAGATTACTGGGTGAAATCAGGTTAAACCTGAAGTTTATAGGCAGTCAGAAATCAGAGTTGTCCTCTACCATGTTTTTATTAAATCACAGCTGGCATACTTTCAGTGTGCTTTGTACATTTGACATTTTGTATTTAATAATTGTTGACTTACACATGATTGAGGTCCTTGTCATGCACATGTAGAAACCATGTTAGAAACCTTGTTAAACATATGTGGCCAGGACTTTGGGTTTCTCCCATCTTCAATTACATTTACATACTGCTAATATGTATTTTCATGAGCAAGAAATGTCATCGCTGCCTGGATTATGCTCACAGGCAACTTTTTTTTCAATGAAGGAAGCTCTTGTCTTGTGTGTAAATCACTAGACTTTGACACCAGAGATCAGTGTTTGCATCCTGAGTCCTGCTTGTCATTAGGTACAGGCAATGAAAGCACTTTGGTAAAGGATAGGGAAATATTGTGATTTTGGTTAAATGTTGACAAAGTAAATACGTCCCATCTCGTGCTTTAAGTCACTGTGGACTTTTTCAATTTTCAACCAAGACCATGATCTTAACCTAACCTAAACCAAGTGATTTGAGTGCCTAAACATAAAAAACAGTATCATACTCTATTTGCTATGAGCGGATGTTGTATTACAAGAGCAGATATGTAGGGAAAACAAATTAGATGCATTGTGATGTTGATATAAAAAAAATAAATCAGGTAGCAGGTAGCATTAAGTTTCTCTCAAAACATATATGTTGTTGCAAAATAGTATTGTAAAAATGTTATTTCCAGAAGACATTGTTACTCTGTTAGTATTGTGCAAAATGTATTTAGTCATTCAGATGTGCAGACATGAAAGTAACATTGGATCATTGGATAACATTGTATCATCTCACAAAAAAGTTACATATAAAATCCCAAATTACACCAGCAGCCTCAACTCATTTGCATTTGTGATTTCCGCTCAACAGCTCAACATGATTATAATTGGGCTAAAGTTGCTCCACAGGTAGCCAGCTGAGTCAGGATGATTACAGCTGAGTGTTGGTTCACTCAAATGTATTCTGGCACCAGAGAATGAAATGTGGGCCAACTTTGATTCATATATGCCTGCCAGATCTGGCAAAGCTTTGGAGGATGTGGAACTGGAACAATCTGGGCTGAGAATTGTCTTGCTTTGGGTGCAATTTTTGGCATTACGAATCAGATCAGTGTACACAGTGTGGTCTATATGCCAATTCTGTCATGTCATTAATCACAAGTCAGGTAATTAGGCATGCCTAATTTGGTCTTTTGTTGGGCCATGATATTTTGGTTACCTCTATAGCGTTAACATCAATAAACTGGTATAAGGTGCATTCTTAAAAATACAGGCACATGAGCTGTGTGTCCGCTGCAGGTGGGTCCTCATTTGGATACTACAAAAAATGTCATCAGGGTCTATGATCAGAGTTGAAGAACATGAGCAACAAGCCAGTAGATATAAGCGATTAAAGTGTATATTATTTTGGGGAAACTAAGCTTTATTTTCCTATCCTCTCACGATCCAGCCTGCTCCATTCACTCTTTCTCCATCCTTCATCCTCCCATCTCTTTCTCCCTCTACTTTTCCGCTCTGCAGGATACCAATTGGCTAGACCACCTGTTGCTGTTGGCGACAGGGCTCTGACAGGAGAATGTGATTGGACGGCAAGATCGTTAACCTCTGCATACAGAAAGTGGTGAACCTTGGCAGGAGGGGGTGATGAGGACACACACAGTCCTAATGAACGCGCACACACACACACACACACACACACACACACACACACACCCCCACTGACACTCACAAATACCCCAGCAAACCAAAATTATACACACCCCACGGACACACAGACAAACACACACATTTAAACACAGTCTCCCCTCCCCCCCCTCCCCTCCTCCTCTGAAGGAGCGTTTAGTAAAACAGCGATCGGCTCTATTGAGGACCAGCCTCTTTTCTCCTCTTCTCTTTGTCCACAGCTGATTGGCAATTTGTCTGGAGATGAATTAGTTAGCTGGTTTCACAGGGGAGGCTGAATGGAATAAAGGCCTAAAAGCCAAAGAATTAGAGAGCTAGTTAAGAGAGTGGGACGGAAAGAAGACGGGGAGTTGGAGAAAGGGAGAGGCACAGATTGAAGGAGAGGAAGAGTGAAAAGAGTGAATGAGAGTGCTGATTGAAATGGTGGATATGGCAGTCTAAAGGGTTAGAGCATAGATGGAGTGCTTCAGGCAATTAAAACGGCTTGCCGCTCCTCTGGTCCTATTGTCATGGATGGAGGCACTTTGCATACCTCAAAGCTCGAATGATGTTTTCTGTGGATCCATAGGGCTCACTTTCACTGTGGTTGAAAGCAAGTGTTTTAATCTAAAAGCTCTGCAGCCAGTTATTTAGGGACATCCTGTAGTTGTAACAATATGTCAGAGCTAAAATAAAATGATGGATTTAACAGAAACTACAAGCGAAAAGGAAAAGGCTGGCAACTTTAGAATGGACCTCTTGGTTGGCCTTAAAGTCAAACTATGTTTCTCAATAACAACTGAAAACACTGATAATGTAATGTCATGTCCATGCAAAAAAAGGGCTTTACTACATTTTTATCCATTTCAGGGGATGTTAAATGGTATTTTGATGAAGGCCTGGTCATGCCTGAACACAATATCACAACAAAATTCATCCACATTGTGAAATATTCTAAGTGACACTAGTTGGCGAAGCTAACTGCTAACACGTCAGCCAGCCAAGTAGTTCTCTGAGCTTCTTTCTACTTTGTCTCTATGGGCTGTTTACTCCCTCATGACATTTTGTTCAAAGGATTACATAACCCCCTTCAATAAATAAAAAATATTAAAGGGGGATAAAAAATTCTCTAACATATAGCAAACTTGTTAACAGGTTAGCTCAGGGGCAGCCCATGGCATAGGCTATATGCAGTCGCCTAAGGCACCAAAGAGTGGGACATGTTTTTTTTTCTTTCTTACCTACAAGTATTCTTGTATACAGCTTTTGGATATACTCACTTGTTCTCCCTTGTGAAAGTTTTTTCTGTCTTTTTCCCATGGACTTGCATGGGTTTTCATGGTTTTCAAAGCCTGCTTGGTCACTTTTTACCCACCAGGCCATCCACCAAACACTCACTGAATGGCACCTTGACCCCCACTTGTCTTTATGTGTGCAGGACTGGGAGGACTTTCTCTGGCGATACCATTGTTGCACTTTATTTTTGTGTGAATTCATTTTGGAAGTTTTAGGACTGTGTGACACTTTTGTGGGGGCTCTGATCTAAAATCTCACCTGTGGCACCAACATAGTCCTGAGTTAGCTAACAGGACAATAAAGTCACACAGGTTATCCAAAACATGTATTTATACCATTGACTCCTGTCTCATAACTGTAAACCATTTTCTTTTGTGGAGCAGTTTATACTGAAAGGGTGCAATAAAAGTGGATGGTGCAACACAAATTATAAGCTACGATAACTTCCTTCACTTCTTCTTTCTCTCAAAAGCCAGCACAGTCAAGACTGCTTTTTATATGTGAATTCACTTAGACCCCACAAGTGACTCCACTGCCTGATTTTGCCCAAAAATGTTAAATGCAAGTGTACATATGCACTGTTGGATATGATATTGTAGATTTGGAATCTTCATTTATATTCATATTCACTCTTTTCAAGGCTTCATCAAATGTCACAAGTGTCGCATGCAGATATACAAGCACATGAGCTAACTGTCATGTTGAGCTGCACGCACGGACACATGCACACACACACACACACAGACACACACACACACTTCCGTTGGGATGTGCCCTATTCTGTTATTTTGGCATGGTTGACAATATAAACCATCCTGACAGACAATGGCTCTTCCTGAAAGGCTGTATATGATATCCTCTGTCTCTGTTTCACTCACATACAATCTCTCTCTTACACACACACACACACATACATTTCCGCCAGGATGCCGTATTTTCCTTTGTTTTGAGGCAGTTGACACTACAAACCTTCCTGAGAGACAATTGCTTGAAGGCTGGACAATTACGTCATCACACACAAATACACACACAGTAACACACACAGTTGCACGCACAGGCTCACAGCATGTTCACGAAATGTTAATTTTGATTCAACTCAATCTAATTTTAAAATGCTTCTGCAGGAAGTTTTCTAATGTGCTACCAAGCACACGCATATTGTAAATAAAAACATAAAGATGTATGTAATGAATCATGGAAAGATAGAGTTTGCACCCTCATACAGTTGGATTTGTTTTCTCTATCTTGTTGCATCACAGCAAAACACTAAAATAGTCAATCGTCACAGTCTTTGTCTCCAGACAGCAGGTCATTTTCAGGTATTCATCTGTCTCTTTTTGACAGCATACACAACACACACTGTTTGTGCTGCGTGCGAATCTAGTGCGCCTAAGTGTTAAGTGTTGAAACTCTAAACACATGTTCCTTCAGCATGGAATTAGATTTTTTTCTTCTGATGCTCTATGTGTCTGTGTGGTAGTAATTGCACGGGTACATTTTTCAGATGTCTGCTAGTGGACCACCTCATTGGGGCTGTCAGCACATACAAGACCTAAAAACGTACAGCAAGAGAGAGAGAGAGGAGGGAGAGAAGGAGAGTGAAATTAGATGGGTACTGTGTGAGGGGAGGTAGAATAAAGAGGCGAAGGTCATGAAAAAGACAGAGAAAGATGGAGAGGTGAGATGGACACATGATAGCAGAGGAAAGTGGAGGAAGATGGAGTGAGAGAGAAAAAGACAGGTGGTAAAGAGAGATGGAGCGAGAGAGAAAGAAAGGAGGGAGGGAAGAAGAGAGACAAAGAGGCAGGGCGGTTTAATGGAAAAGCACTTCTGTCATCAAGGCTAAAGCCCAAGAAATATCATACACATCCCTCATTATCTATGGATTAAGGACAGACAGACACACGCATGTACACACACACATGTATAGCCTACACACATGCAGACGCACACTCACACAAAAAATATGCTCAGCAACACCAACAGACAAGTGCACACTGTAGTACACATGGAAAATTTCTCATGGTCAAATTACGATGGTATGTCCCTATTTTAGCCAACCTTTGCCCCCTCAACCACTTAGGCATGTTTCCCAAAAAGCTCCCTCAGCCCACAGAATTATAGTAACCAAAAACATGAAATCTTATACTCTTCAGATCTGAAACAATTAGGATTCTTTAATGGAAGTTATAATAGTTATACCCATTTAAAAACAGAGCATAAAAACACAGAAATCAGATCTGTGACATGAGAAGACAGAACAATGTGTATGTATGCTCTTAAAAATGAAGGAGGTGCACTGTAAATTCAGCTATTTGTCATAAAAAGAGACACGCTTCATTTAGTCTCTAGATTCAAACATGTTAAGTCATGATTCATTCATTTCACAGCGAGGGAGACAGGTATTTGGGCAGGTACGCATCCTACAGTACCTGACAGAACAGCAGACAGATGGAGAGAGGCAGAGCTACTGTATTTAATTTTACTGCTTCAGCTGCACTAAAAGGTTGTACAGTGTGTGTGATGCTCTTTCTTTTCCCTGCACTCTGTGTTTTACACTACGATTTCTTGATTTTACACTCATTCCACATCATCGATCCATTTTCAACCCACATTTAAGGCTTGGTCACCACCAAAAATGATGCCACATACCAAGCAATTTACACATGACATAGGTGTGAAGGTGGTTCAGACAGTGTGTTACATCGCTGTGTTTTACATATGTGAGACCCTGGTCTCAAGGTAGGTTGTCAATGGAAGTTGCTGGACATAAATGTGGACATTCAAGAGTTAAATGTATATGTGTTATTTCATTGCTGTGCATAGTTGTCTGCTATGTAAAGTCAAATCAGGCTTTGTCAGAGTGGTAATTGTTACACATAGATTTTGTGCACCTACAGTAGTAGAGAGTATAAATAAATAAGAAGTACAATAAGAGTATAACAAGTTATATGTTGCAGTTACAGACAGTGTAATGTGAGTGTATATAATGTAGACATGGAAAAGGATTATCATTCAGGAAAATATAAAACATGCCCTGTGGCTTGACAAAATGGTTCCTAAAGACCAGATTTTTTTCAGATTCTGCTGCAGTAGTTTGTCTCATTGTGGTGTCGATACTGTGGATCCTCACCATACTTAAATTTTATTAGCTGCTTCAGTGGTTTTCCTTTTTGTCGTGGCATTCCACAAAAATTCAAACGCAGGCTCCAGAATATACTCAGTCTCTCATTTGAGGAATGTACTGCAGTTCATGCCATGAAAATGAGGTTAAACCTGCAGTGCAAACTTTTCCATATAAATCAACGTCTGTTACATTCAAGCCCTTGCCAAATGAGTTCACACAATGCTGATTAAGCTTATCACTGCCAGGTAAATCTCTCTGTATTTCACAGTATACAGAGTTTTGAAATCTGGTGTCGGTGATGACATTCCCTAGCTAACTTCCGCTTAGCCCTCTGCTAACTTGAATGAGGATAAAATAATTAAATCATGCAGCTCTTCTAGACTTTCCAAATGTTATCAGACCAAATGGAAATTTTGATAGTGAAATGAGTCATTTTGCAGGGGTTGTGACACTCAAAACAATTTATCCACCGTTTTACAGCCGCAACGGTACCAACGGAGTAGGCTACGGCGGGGCGTATGACGTAAGCATGTGTCGACAGTGTTTTTGTTATTACTTTCACTGCCAGAAGGGGGAGAAAAAAGTCCCGCACCCCAGCTTTGATGAATATGTATTTGTGTTCTTGAAAGCATGCTGATGAGAAACTGGCTTCTCACTTCCTTACTGTAGGCTAATATTCAGAGCTGTAGTTTCGCAAGATCAAAAAGCGATGCAAAGTGTTTGAGGGCAAAGGGAAAGAAAGGGGCAGAAAGCCTTTCTAGCTTTCTGAGTGTTTTCTCTCTCTTCTCCTGTGTGTGTCCACTGTGTCTTTGCTGTATGGAGTGCAGTCAGATCAGATAATCTCTTTCACTGGCATCTCTCCTGTTTCTCACATTATCATCCATTATCCCTCCATCTCTCCTCTCCTCCTTTCAGTCCTTTTGTCATCTCTGCCCGACTCCCCCTCTTCTGTCTGCCTGTCTGACTCTCTTTCTTTGAAAATATCTCTCACATTCTGTTGCACAACAATATCTCCCATGTGCGCTCCTTCTCTGTCTCTTTTATACGTGCACCTATTTACTATCTTGCTTTGTTTCTTTCTCTTGCTTACGCACACACACACACACACACACACACACACACACACACACACACACACACACACACACACACACACACTCCCTCCCTCTTGCTCCTCTGTAGGAAACAATGCACAGGAATGGGTGTGTGGGGTGTGGAGGGAGGTAAAGTTGCTTTTCAGAGATGTCAGGGACATCCTGTTACACACACACACACACACAGACACACACAAAGAGGATGTTGGCTGGACAATGGATAGGTCTCAGGAGTGTTAGTGTGGAAAGGGGCCCTTCCATACCTTGCCTTTCACTGCCTACACAGTATTCCCTCTTCAGTAGTTAAAGAATTTCACTCCCTCCTGCTTTACAGTATATCTAGTTTTATAACTTATGTAGTATTTTGATACCATTTATTTAATGTATACCACTTATTTAATGTATTTTAACGACTGTTACATGTCTTAACGCATGTCTAGCCTGTACTGTAGACTTCTACACACTAATATAGCAGGGTGTGTGTTTAAATACAGGGCAGGTGTGTGAGTGTGTGAATGTGTCTTTGTATGCTTGGCATGGGGAAGCAAAGCAGAGACAGAAGTCAGAAGTGCAACCATGGGGTGAAGAGTTCAGAGAGAGCAAGAAAAAAAGAAAAGAGAGATGGAGACATAAAGAGGGAAATAGAAAAAAAGAGCTATTTTGTATTACACATCAATTCTCATTCTTTTTTTATAATTTCACTTGTTACGTCATTGGATTTCACTCTTAATCTCATCTAACACACAAGCCCCTTCCACACATGCACTGCAACCCTGAAATTTTCCGGACATTACCTGGAGGAGCTGTATATGTGAACTCAAATATCCGAATCAGTTCTGACTGGACATTAAACGGACTTTACCCTGCCAGCTCTCTAGTGCAAAGTCCGTGTAATTGAGCCCATGTGTGGATACAGCAGGTCATTTACTGGAGAATTCACAGCGAGTGAGTGGGCGTGTTGATGATGTTTCTATCATGCGGCTGGCGCTGGATAAACCCAGCAGGCCAGCTAAGCTGTATTGTTTTGACTGGGCCTGACCACTGCTGTGAGGCTAGCGCTAATGGGAGAGAGGACTTCCTGTGATTTCTCGTAAAATAAAAGTCATTTTATTTCTGATGAAAAGCTTAAAAATACTGAATTACAACTGCAGCGCACTTTTGTGTCATGTCCTGCCTCCTGCATGCTCTACCCAGGTGACACCCCTCGCCTAAACCAAACAGAGTATTACCAGTAGGTGAGAACGCATCTGACACAGACGATCTATTGTGTTCTACATGTGTGAAAGGGCAACTCCGGAAAATGTCCAGACCTGATTCTTCAGACATTGTACGGAGTTCATATGTGAGAATAGCTACAGATGGCTGATCACTCTTTTCAGGTCGTTTTGGCTTTGCTGGAGGTTTAATTCAGTGTAACCTTTGAATGTTTTTAGGGTATACTGATCCAGTCAGAACAGAGTGGACTCCTTGGGTGGGGGGCCTTAAAGAGACGGGAGCTAAAACGGCCTGTTTCAGACAGAGGCTGAACTGAGGGGCTGCATAGAGGACCAGTACAAGATAAATACAAAGTTTTTGGAACTGTAAATCATTCAAAGGTATTCCAGTAGGGCTGAAGAATATAAGTATAGACCTGGATATGTGGATGATATGTCCTCTTTAAAACTGATCCACCAACAAAAAAAGGCATTGCACTTTCAAGAGGAGCTACTGAAGTGTTTAGTGACAAAATACGACAGCAAGCAGACCAGAGAACAGCAAAAACTGAAAGGTAGATTTATCTATCATTTTTTTTCTGTGTTTAGTGGCTACAGCTGTTTAAGGGATACCATGTGGAGACCGGATTGCTTGTGTTTTCTACCACATGTTTCTGATGCTGGTAGAGACAACATTAAGGACCTTGAAAAAAGACTCAGTAATCTGCTGCTTTTCAGTAACACACATCTAGGAAAGGCTTCTCCACCGCAAATCCCCCACTCTCTATCACAATATATGGAAGAATGCAAACACAGCAATTGCACGGCATATTCTCATATTTAGTAATGGGACAAGAGTCACCTTTCCTTATATCACAAAGTAAATGAAGGGATGTTGAAGTTACTGTGCCAATATAGTAGCACACCTGGCCCATTTTCATGCATTAAGCACACCTGTTTAGTTGGTGTGGATTGTTGGTTTGTCAGTTTCAGAAAGAAACATTTTCCCATGCACCCCCTCCATTCTTACTGCCAGAAAAGACCTTTTTGATGCATCAAAGAGCACTTCATTTGAAGCATGCAGCAGCTTTAAGAGTAACCAGCTGGCATCTGAGGATATTTGGGTGGGAAGAGAGTGGGAAGAGTCAAGGGGATAAAAGAGCAGGTGATGGATTTTCACACATATTTGTAGCAAATGTCACTAACAGTAGTGTGATAGAGTTTTCAAAATGTATTTTTACTCTGCAGTCACAATGCTCCACATGCTGCATATTTCTTTTCGCGGTTCACAGTTTGACCCTGTGTTTGCTCGAGGCACTGAGATAAGAGTGGAAACGTAGGGTGAGAGTCATCCAAGAACAGCATTACCAAAACACATGATTATGAGGTTTTACTGGCTTTATTTAAAACTTCCACCATGTGCAAGGGTGCGACATGGAGATGAATGGAGATGGAGGGCGAGGGATGAAGAGAATGCAGAGAAAAGGAGGGGAGGAGCGATAGAGAGAGAAGGAGCAGTGCCCGGTGCTATTGTCCTGTCTGTCAGTTGCTGGAGGGGAAGAACAAAGAAAACTGGTGGGCTGTGGCGTATCACATGTCTGTCTCACTCTCTCTGACTCTTAGCCTTGTTATTCACTCACACACTCACTACATTCACCCAGGGAGATGTGTGACTCCTTTGCATTTGTCCTGTCTCCCAACCCCCCGCCCCCCCTATCTCTCTCATTCTTGATCTTTTACCCAAGTCATCCCCCCTCCTACTACCTCTGTTTATCCCCTCCAAAACCAAACTCCCTCCTCAGAGGCAGGTGGGGTAGGAACAGGTGGAAGGCAGACCTATAGGTGCAGGGAGAAAAGAATGAAGAATGACCCCCCTCCCCAACTACAACCCAGGTAAGGAGGTCGTCGCAAGGCCAGTTCACCCCACACCTGTCCCTTGGCGCCAGGGAGGGGTAGATAGAGAGGAATAGGGAGAGCGACACACCTGTCCCCCAGGGAACTCGCCAGTGGAGGGATGGGGGACGAGCTGAAAAGAGAAGGGGGACAGAAGTAGAGAAACACACTTGTCCCCTGACCTTTTAGGGGTTGGGAAAGGGTGCGTGTGAGTTTTTGTAAGCGAGGAGATGAAACAGAGAGGACTGCAGGTGGTGGACCGCAAAGCACATAGCCACTTCCTGATGTGTCACGGGAAACTCCTTACTTTGCTATATGACTACTACAGTGTTGCTGTGAGTAATCTTTTAAGTGAAAATATTCTAAATACTCCTGAGGATAGACATTATCTGTTCCACTGACCATTCAGCTGGTGCTGCATATTGTCTGAGGCTGAACCATCCAATTACAAGGTGGCCTCTGTAATCAGCAGGAAACCGAGCCACACAACATGGAAACCTTTATACGATGAAATGTTTAGCCAAATGAGTCCATTGTTATGGTAACAAATCAGTGTTCGGAGAGTCATACTCTGGACTACTGCTAATTTCCATGACATAACTCTGAAACATTCTCTGTCAGCCTCCCGAAGTCTACCGTCTAAGTGGTCTGTGGACAGGACTTAGTTTGATGGAAAGCCCCACTTGCTTGGCTCAACAAATACCAACTCATACAGGAGTTAGAGGTCATCTCTTCTCTTCTGCATTGTTCTGTTCTCTTCCTTTTCCTATTCTGTGCTATACTCTGTAAAAATATTTGTGGGAGAATTTTCCCCTGTAAAGTTGAGGGAAAAGTTGTGGCTTCCAGAAACAGTCCAATAAAAGCAGACCTCTGCCTCGCTTTGTCATCTCTTGCATTTTCTCTCTCTGTCTCTCTCTTTCTGTCTTTTTTCTGACCCTCCATTGCTTTTTCAGCTTGTCATCGCTTCAAACTAAGCGGCCAATTCGGCCTCAGAATATCCCAGAATGCTACAGTGATCCTGGCTGTGCTGTTCAAACATATAAACTTGTCTAAACAAAAGACTGTCCATCAAACGATGATAAAGATGAACTAAAGCCAGCAAACTTCATATTACTACATATATCAAGCCAAGCCAACTTTCTTTAGGAGTTCTGAGCAAATTTTGCTTTGAACATTTTCTGTATGCTTTACACCAAAGGATCGTGAGGGTTTAACAATCCTGACAGATAAAAAGTGTGTGAGATGCAACAAAGGTCATTCCCATATTTGAACTCAAAATGATGCAGATACATGTAACATGTCTCTAGAAACACAGCCTGGTTTAATGTGAGCTGTTTGAGGATTACTACTTTCCTATCTGGTCTTTCTTTGAGGATCAGCCGATCTTTGTCATGTTAATCCAGTGATTCCTGGCACTCTATTAGCAGGCCTGGATCAGACCAAACACACAGGGACACCCACCTCAGAGTTGATTAGTCTGGCCTCTTGTTCAGCTGGTATTACATGTGTTTGATGAGAAAAGCTCCCGCATTGAAGAGAGACTTAAATGTGTATGTGTGTGTCCTCTTGTTGTATATCTACCTCCGCCCTTCTTTTATTTTCTTCCCAAACGGTTTCATACATCACAGCAATTTCACTTCTGAAAACTTTATGAAGTTCCCAAGAATCTTCCTCAATGACACTTGAGCAGGCGTCATCCGAGCCAAGCATGTCATATGTTGCGTTATGTTGTCTGAATGTGCTTTCGCTAAGTGAGTCACATAAAACACTTCTGCAAAAATTTGACAGAAATTTGGGGACTTTGTACAGATAATAGCAAAGAAAATCATTGGCCCTGTTGGAAAAGTAAACACATTGCTTTAATGGATTTAAAAAGGGCTCCTGTTTTAGTATCATTTTAAGTTTTTGTGTCCCTGCCATTTAAAACTGTGTCCTTCTTGAATGCAGGATTAAATGCTTGTTAATTTAGCAAAATACACAGTGTGAGAAATGAACACTTGGAGGAGGGAAGAAAGTGCTTATTCTGCTTCTTCTCTATGTATCCTGCCAGCTCTCGTCATTGAAGGTGCAATACCTCAGTTAAGTTTTCAACACTTCCACCTAAAGCCCAGTTGTTATTCACTAATGCATTTTAGGAGAATATGATTGTTGTTGGATGAGTTGAACAGAAGGCAGATCTTGTTACAGAAATACTCGAGCCATTTAAAACAACACAATACCCATGTGCGTGGGATATAAAGAAGTTTCTGTCTTAGTCCCTTCTTAAAGGGATAGTTCAAGTTTCAAAAACCCTGTGCTTAATGTGGGATAATGAAAACATGTTCAACCCACATTTGGCCATTCATGCTAGACTGTTGGTCAAATTGCTTGTGATTGTCATTCACCCAGGGCGCAGGTCCAAAAGCATAGTCATGTACATCACCGCTAAACCACTGAATGTTGCCAAACCTTTCTTTATCTATGTAGGGGCAAAACTTGCTGCAATATTGTTTTCATAGTGAAGATCCAACACAGCAGGCAATGTAAACAATCTAGTGTAACTTCACATTATTTCTTTTCCTTATTTGGTCTCTTTTTGGACTTCAGTCACTAAGGTTTACAATAGGTCTGATACAGAATCCTATGTAACCCTATTACTAATCCTATAGTTACTATAGTAACCAATATTTACCTTCTCATACCCCAGCTCAGTTTTACTTTTAAGTTCAGTTCTTTTTGTATTTAAGGGACTCAGAGTCATGCACAACGAAAATTAAGTATAGGCTCATATATAATACAATGTGGGACAGTTACTCTACACTGTCTGTAAAACTTTTCATGGGTAGATAACACGGTTCCCTCTGCTATTTGTTGACAGGATGCAGTCTGGCTTTAACCTTTGACTCCTGCCAGTCGCCAACTATAACCTTTGACTTCCTTCTTTGTTTTTTTCTTTTTCTTCTTCCTTCCTCTTTCTTCTTGTTTTGCCATAAAATAGACAAAGTGAGAGAGATTTATTAGATGGTGACAGGGGAATATGTGTCTTTCCTCTGCTGCACACTGCACATGTTTATTTTGACTAAAATTTGTACTCTTTTCCCAGAAGCCCTCCTTTGGCACTTCCACCCTCGCTAAAAGTCTGCACATATAATGATACGGAAATCTGATAGATTTCTGTTTTCTCTCTATTGTTCATGCTGTTTATCAATTTGTGGTGTAAAAAGTCCGTATGCACAGTACGTCTTGTAATGGTGTCTAACATAAAACACATCATATGGTTGTATGTTCCTGTGTATGTGTGCCTTGTGAACAGGAGCCCCCTGTTAGTGCTTTAAAACCATGCATGCTAAATTTGGCATCTCAGCTCCACTCAAAGCAATTTGTTTGTTGCGGTCACGTACTCATACTCCATAAAAAATTATTAGCTGAAATCAAGACATTTCGGGAGATGTGTTGGCAGTCTGTTATATTTGTATGTGTATGTAGTAAAACACTCCGACTCCACTTAGTCTGCTTTATTAAGTGCATGCATAGGAACATGTGTGAGTGTTTGTAGGAGTGTGTGCGTGTGGTGGAGGTGGGGTGTGCGGCTCATATTTAGACACCTAAGAGCTGAACTTTGACCTTAGTGACGGATTGGTTTGCTAACTTTGGTTTAGAGACACCATGGTTGTATACATACATACATGCTCACAAATGGAAACTTTTTCTCTCAGCTTGTCTATATTTCCACACACACACTTTCCTCTTTTTTGTTTTTTGAGCTAATTTTATAACAAAAAAAATTTCTTCAGTCCAGAACAAAACATCAACAGTGATATTTTACTGATATGGTTTACTGAAGAGTTCATCACAGTTTTGCAGGGGAATATGATGGAAAAATATTCCTCCCTTTAAATAGATAAAATCTCCCAAGTGTACAGGGTCAGTCTGTCTTTATCTTATTTATACTATGCGTGTGTGTGTCTAGGCTATCACGGGAATTTGGTGCATGAACGTGGGAGTATATGTTCTAATGAAAAACATTAAATTACAGAGTTGAACAGGCTCACTCTAAAATGTGTGCGTGTGTGCATGTGCATGTGAGGTGTATTAGTGTTCCAATTATTTCTGCTGGGAATGATTAGGCTGCTAGTGGGACTACAGGAATCCTTGGGTCATAGGTTACCACTCCTTACTCCCCTATCCTACACATACAGACACACACACACACACACACACACACACACTTACACATACACATACTTATGCAAACATTCCTTCTCCCAATAAATCAAAGTTTTGTCTCTTAAACTACTAAGTCAAATACTCACTGCTACTCTCAAGATCTAAGAAAAACAAAAGGAAAAAGACGAGAGTGGCTACTGTTTCCATAGCGACTAATCCCTAGCCCTCACCCTGCCAACATACAGTTGGGGGAGGTGGTCAGCAGAGGGGTCAGTGCAGGTCAGCAGGTCCCTGGTCCTGTTTGGGGAAAGGCTGTGAGAGAGGATGATGGAAGGGTTGACATGAAGGGAATTAAATACACAGCAGAAGGAGAGAAAAGTGGGGAGAGAAGAGAGGAGTGAGGAGGGGGGGCATCCTTACAATTTAATGTTCCCTACTGCACCACCTGTAGTGAGTACAAAATACTTACTTGAGGATAAGATGGGGTGCAATGGAAGGAGAGGGAGGGGATGGAAACAAAGAAACACATAAAGGAACAAATGGATGAGGTAGATAGGACATGGCTGAGTAAAAGAAGAGCTAAAAGAGTAGAAGAAGAAGAGAAAGGGACTGCTGGTGCATCTCCATTATGCAGAGTGACTACATTTTGAGATTACAACTTAAACTGTCATCCTGAACCTACTTATTCTTGATCTCTTTACTGTATGTTTTAACATTTATATGTTCAGTCTGTTTTTAATAATTTCTTCTCTTTGAGTTTCTTAACATGCCATCAGTTAAGGGTTATGGTGTGACTAAGCAGTGACTTTGATACAAATAGAAGGACTAGCAAGTTTGTATGAATACTAGGTGTGTGTGTGCATGTGTGTGCATGTGTACGCATACATACAAATCTGTATAAGCCAAGCAGAAGTGAAGTCATGGTTGTCATGACTGATGTCACGGTTGTATTTGTAGTGGTGTTGAGGTTGCCTCCTGACGTTAGGAAGCAGTTAAAAGAGTTTTGTCCTCTAATCTCTGGGTGATCAGGAACAATTCAAGGCAACAAAGGTAAAGAAATGACCTTAGCTTCTATGGAGACGAGTAAAAAATAAAATCAGTGTTGACTAAAGAGCTACAGCGTCACTTTACACTGTGTTCAAACATCATGTGTCAAGCAGTAAATTATATCTTTTCCACTTTAAACACCACGTCTGTTCACATAAATCACATCTGTCAAATGCTCGACTCTGACGCTTGCTTCCACCAGGTGTTCACGAACACGACTGTCCTTTCTTTATAGACATGACACAATCAAAAGTCTTCCTGCTAACTTCAAGTTGTCCTTAATTATTATAATTATTATATAGAATTTTTGTTCTCAACAAACTGTTGGACTTGAGGTGCTTATAACAAGAAACAGGATCATAACCATGTTTTTACTGTAAATTAAACCTTCACATTACCAGTTTAAATGAAAGCTTCAATTTAAAACCCATGTTGCCATGCCAAATATTTAGTGTCTTGCATCTCTATGCAACCTTTGGATGAGTTTCCACGGTTAAGTCATGATGATGTGACCATGGAGTGAGAGCACTTAAGGGGAGAAGTGTGAACATGTCCAGTCACACACCAGTGGTAAGATTCAAAGACAGAGGGCTATAAAGTAAGAACTTCATTTGTTTAGTGCACGAAACAACCGTTGCTAGGATGAACACATACAAACACGCACGCATACAGACGCACACACATACAGTATGCTCGCTTATACAGATGTGCCGTGAGACACAGTCATAAACACTGTTAAAATATTAATAAGAATCTTAGATGAGTGCGTCTACAGATTTTGTGGTTTACACATTGTAATCAAGAAATGTGTCTAGTGATGGAAGAAAATGGATTATTAAGAACATGGAAGGATGAAAAGAACTTATTAAACTAATTGGCTGTCTTGTAATTACACTTTACAGTGAAACATTTTTAGTATCAAATACTCACCCTCTGGGTGCTTGCAAGGTGACTATTAAAAGTTTATAGATTATTACCTAAATAAACTATTTCTATCTGAATGGTCATGCACAAACCTGTTTGAATGTATTGTTACACTGCAGCACAGAAGCTGTGTATTTAGACATTAAAAAAGAGCTTTTAGAATATACTAGGAGTGCAAATAGACAATATAAGTTTCCAAATCACAATCCAACACATGTGAAAGCTGTGTATTAATTCATTAAATGTTGGTGAAACCTTTGCTGTACGCTGAGCAGATACCATAGAGGTGGATTTTGCCACGTGAGTTATTTGAGATGATTCTGTGGAAGTTTCAGTACTTTTTTGTGCTGTGAAAACAGGTCACTGTTGAAATCCGAAAGAAATTCAAACTGACCACAGTTTCTTTTCCCTAAAAACAATAAAACCACAACTTTGCCAGCCAGAATAATTAAGCACCAGAGGCACATTTTATTTAAATGATGCACCCTTTTCCCCTTGTTTTATCATTCTCTTTTATCCTGGCTCATCTTTCTTTCCTGCCTCATTTTTTTAGTCTCGAGTTATTCTATTGACACCGTTTCTGTCTTTGTGTGGTGTTCTACTTCTCCCTGAGAGAGACAAAATACCATACCATGTTTGATAGTAATGTCCAAAAAACATGTGGTAGCTTACTGAGTCAATGGATAGAACAGCCTAACATAAATTTTATAACATGGCAGCGGTTACACTGCCCCCTAAAACTATTTTGCCATCCTGGCAAGGGAAAGGATTTACTGAAATGCACAAATTCATACAAACAAATAATCCTGGGGTAAAGTAAGAAAAGAGGAGAGAAAGAAAGAAACAGCACTGTCAAGAAAGAAATTGGATAGAGAAGCAAGAAGCCTTCTTTCCTGGCGTCATGAGGATGACTTCAGCCCGCGACAGTTGGGGTGTGGTGGGGTGGAGGAGTGGAGGCTGTTGTAAGCACATCTTCTGAGTGGCTGAGGCCACAGGCTCACCTGGCCAAGGTGTCTGGGAGGTGTGAAAGATGAGAGGCTTTTAATGGCTTACATTTCACTCACATACAGGAAGATGTCAGTAGTTACTAACGGCATTAGTAATAAACAGAACGCTATAAAAACAAATGTTCATGCCATGCACACACACCTTAAGTACACATTTGCACTTCACTAATACACACACACACACACACATACACATTTACTCTCTGGAGCCTGAGAGAGGAGAGGAGAAGACCGGTGCCTCCCACACTTTACCTGCAGGTATACTCCCCCTCCTCTCCTCGATTCATACTTCCCTCACTCTGCCTTGTGGCTGTGTGCCTGTCACATTAGAAAGGGAGAGAAAGAGGATAAGTAATATAAGACGTGAAAGTTAATATAGGTGTGGGTGATGGTAGTTTGTCATGTGTATCTATCATCCTGAATGGGGGCGACTGAAGTAAAAAAAAAAAGCCTTCAATAAAAGTCTCATTTTGATGCTGTTGAATGAAAACCCCTCAAGTTCTGAAGTAGGTCATGTAATTGGGCCTCTTTCCCTGTCACTTTCAAATAAATACATTAATTTTCAAACTAAAAATTGAACAGCACCTGAGTCAGTCCATGTCTAGATTTGTTGCATAGATGCACAAAATGAAGACTGCCTTTGTTATAAATTGGGTCTTCTTTCATTTTAGCTTTGATCAGCATTTCAGTTGTTTATGGTGACGTCGTAATCACCAAAGTGAGTGCAGAAATCTGGGAACATGGTGACATTACTACAACTAAGTTTGACAGGGAAAGAAACGAGTAGTCCAATAATCTTTAGCCTGACTTAACGATTTTATTTGGACGTAAAACTGAAAGTAAGTGCATCGTGATAATGTGATCGTGTAATAATCCCTGTAAACTGTGATGGATGTATACAACAGTTTGGGTAATAATTTTTCCATCTGCTTACATTTTCTCTCACAGGTTTGGCTTTGTGGGGCTTTGTGTAAAACTTGTATGATTGCCTGACTGTTCTTGTTCTCTGCCTAGTATGATTTCTTTCCCAGTGATATTTCTCCGTTCCCATATCTCAGCATTTAACAAGGTGGGTACAAATGTATTATCACGACTTATAGAAATGACGTCCAGCCCCTAGAGAATAAGATCCAAGTACAAGAATTTTCTTTTAATCCTACGCTGTGATGTCAAGTGACATCACAGCCTGAGAAGTAACAAAAGGCGAGTGACTGACTTTGCAGATACTGTGACAGTGCCCTGGGTGATTTTCCAAATATACATATGGATCACATTATGATTCAGAAATGGGCTCATGGGTTTATTCAGATTTATTGCTACTGTTGCTGTGCGGTGACCCAATAAGTCCCATATTAAATTTGACATCTGGACTCAATGTTGAGGGAACTGAAGGTTTGAAACAAAAAGAGAAAGAAGAAACAGACATAGTGACTTCAATTGAGACCTGCTTGTTTGATCACCCAAGGGAACAGCGGTTCAAAAATGAGGCAGATGAGTGTGTACGGGATAAAAGCAGAGAGGAGGAAAGAGAAAGTGAAGGAGAAAGAGAAAGAAACTGATAGAGGTAGAGAAAGATGAGAGGAGTGGAGAGTCATCTGTGGTTCCCATGGTCCAAAGAATGAGTTGCTTGTGCTCATATGGTTGAATGTGTGTGTGCGTGTGCATTTGTGTGTGTGTGTCATTAGAGTCCCCCAGAGCGCTGAGACCAAAGAGGTCTCACCGTGACACCTATTATCCCCCCGAAACATGACACACCACCGGGGAGAAAGACAGAGAGAGGGAGAGCAGGGGTGGAGCACACATTTCACTTGTTTCTCCCTCTGTTTGCCTATGTGTCTGTGTGCGCCTGCACATGTGTGTATGACTGTATCTGCATTTACAAGCATCAGTTGTTTGTGTGTTAATGTACACACACACACACACACACACACACACACACGCTATCTGTCTAAAACTGTAACGTAGCATGAGTTTATATCTGTGTGTATGAACTCCCTGTGTGCATATTTCTGTGGTAGAAGGTGAAATGTAGCAGATCACCGCGCTGCGCCAGGTGTTTGCCTTGGCCACACTTCTAAGGCCCTGACACACATTTTACAGAGTCCGCAGGGAAATAGCGTAAGAGGTTGGGGGGATTGTGCGTTTGTATGAGGAATGAGAGCAGTTTAAAGGAAGGGGACGGGTGCTTAACTATTACTTTTTTTCTTTTGTGCTTTTCTCTGACATGATTGTCCAAAAGTGTGCTAAAGCCCTGATTTTTCACTTCTTTTGCCCTCCTTACGCCTAACTTTGAAAATCCAGAAGCTAAATTCAACACTACTGTTGTACTCATGATTTCTTTGTCAAAGTGATGTCTACAAGGTTGTGTGGTAGTCTATAGGTGAATGGGAAATTGGAATATAAGAGGAAACTAAGCGGATTGGGGGTGTTTATTGGTTTTAAAGTTCATGAATTCACACAGCACATTTAAGAGGCAGTTCAACCTAATCACACCCACACAAAACATATTTTCTAGCCATGCAGATAGGGTTAGTGTTAGGGGTTAGGGTGATTTTGTATGCCTATGTCCTGAGATATTTCTGCTTCCACCGCAGTGCAAAGGGAGTGAATGGAATTTCATATTTGAAATATTACTTGTTGCTATGGATAATCCACAGACCTTGCTGTCAACAGTTTTCACTGGAACTACTTTCTACCAGAAAAAAAGTCACTAAAAAAACTGTTGGCAGCATATTCCACAAGGGGTAATTTGGGTGACCCAACCCTTTAAGACAAGCAAACTGTAACATGGAAGCCATTTTCCGCCTGTGTTTTATTACAAGTTTATAACATACATAATTTATTGTACCACTACCTCTAGTCATGCTCCTGCTTTGTATCTGATTGGCTCAGTGCCCTTTGTGACACATGCACAGGATCCAAACACCAGAGCACACTGTATGCATGACAAAAGTAATTCAAAACATCGCCACATAACCCAGTTTGCGTAATCAAGTTATGCTTACTGTCATTACGATCATAAAGTGAGTAAGATAACTAGGTTAAGGTGTTTATATGAGTATTGCCTTACTCAAATTATAATCCAATTATTACACAGCATGTAAAGGCACAAACTTTAATTCATTCTGGATAAGGAGTATGGGCTAAATGCCTGAATGTCAATGTTAATGTGAAAGAACAATGGAGTGGGTTGGTTTGGGTTTGCAAGAAAGGCTGTGAAGCCATTAGGAGAGGATGTTGGGAATGGAAGTGTGTGACTTTAATGGCAATTCGGGGTGCACATGCGGAGTGTGTATGAGGGGGTGTGTGGAGTCTGGAGGTGGGAACAAGGGTTGGAAAACAACCGGTTTAGTTGTGGCCGAGATGCTGTAGAAGTTGTCGGGAGGTGGGGGTGGAGGGTGTTTAGGGTGTCAATGTACATGCAAGGCTAGTGTATGTGTTTTTTGGGGGGGGTGTTCGGTTGGTATAAGTGGAGGCTGTTAGGAGGGGGTCGACTTTAGACATTTTAAACCCTGGCTCCTCTCTCTCTATAGGCCTGCTCAGGTTTCCTAAATGCTGCCAGCAACGAAGCGATACAGAGCCAAAAAGAGATTGAGCACAAGTACGGGGATTGGGGGTAGGGGTGGTGGGGGTGTTTAGTGAGGTTGCAGGGGTAAGAGTAAAGGGGGGTTAAGTGGGTCTGGAGGGAGAAGAAGGAGAAAGGAAAGCAAAAGGCATGGGGAGTACGAGCGGGTGGGAGATGTTGGAGGAGAACAAGTGAGGAGGGAGGAACTCTAAATAGAAGGAAGGAAAAGTAGAAAAAAAGAGGCAGAAAGGTTAAAAGAGGGGTAGGTAAAGAAGAGATGAATGGAGGAAGGAGGAAGAGGAAGGCAAGGAAGAAGGAGAGAAAAGAAAAGACGTAGATATAAAAAAAAAAAAATTGGGGCCCTGTCTGAAAGTCAAAGTAGCCCCCGTCTTTCTGTCTCTTTCTCTCTCTCTTTCTTTCTCTGGGAGCCGTCAAAATAATGGATTGTCACGCTAAATGGCCGGATACAAGAGGGCAAAGGGGTTGCCTGGGCGGGGAAGCCGAGAAGGAGGGGGGTAATTGTAGGAGGCGGGGGGAGGAGGGCAGTTTGGATAGACAGGGGGGCGGACAGACTGACGAGTCGGGTATGCTTCCAAGTCAATTTATTCCCTATTAAGGAGCACCGCCAAAAACAACAGACAGATTGAGAGACAGACAATGAGACACAGATTATCATTCTGATTCTGAGATCAGGTTTTTTTTTTTTTTATCAGTTTTGTTTTTCAGCCCTGTGCTCCTTTTGGTTTCTGAAATGACTTTTAGAAAACATAGTGGTATACCACAGAAACCACACATTGACTTGTCAGGATTTGGGAGAAAACAGGTTTGCTTTCTGATTGACGGCAATGTACTTTTGATAATTGATATTGCATTTTCAGTGGTTTGGGCATACAACATTCTCATTATAAGCCAATGTTACAGTGTTAAAAGTGGTATAAATTAAGAGGTTTTTGCACAAACACTAAGACAGCCTTTGGTTTCTGTCAAAGTTGTAGACAGGCGCTTTGTTCTTATGAATATAATTTGGCAGTCCTTTAATATTTTTGAACATGTAAAAATGTGTCTTGGCTGTTGCACTATTTTTGAGCAGATTTTTCCTGGCCCAGTAGTATGCTGGTCATTTTGTGGATTTATAAAGCTTCTGGGTAAGATTGGCTTTGAGTGTCAAATCATGACGAGCCCCACAACACATGCTTTCTCTATCAAATGAACAGTCTGTGTTTAATAAACAAACCGTCTCCTCCATATTAACTATCCAACTGTCTATTCTGTGCATACTTCTATTTTTATATAAAGTGTGTATTAATCAGTTAGATTTAACACTGCCAGTCAGTTCACATTCTGGCTCTGTGGTCACTTCTGTGTGCCAAAAAGAGCTCCCTGGACCACAAAAAATTACACTGTTTAAAGGCTCCATTGTCTTATATTAAACAATTTTTTTTGAACGAAGCACTCCAGAAACGCTCGCCAGAACACCAAGACAACATATCACAACAAAAACACCATGGCAGAAAGCTAGTATTTTGTACTGTTTTCCAGGGTGTTTTTCTGCTCAATTATGCATGTGTTTTTGAGCGAAGTTTCAATACATTGCAGACACAGTAGCTGGTTTGTTAGAAGCTGTACTGTATGTGGATCATGATAAAAAAAAAGGCTCACCCTTGTTTATTTCTCCCATCTCTCTGTCTCCCCTGGCAGTCTTCTGATCAATGTGGCTCTTTGATGTATATTTGATGCATCTCAATATCCAAACGTCAAGAAATCTCTATTATTATTTCTTCTGACAATAGAAAATCAATAGCTGACGAGAAATGGATGGCTTCAAGGACAGAGGAAGGCTGCTTCCAGTGTGTGTGAAAGAGAAAGAGAAAGAGAGAGAAATTCACAAACAAAAGACAGTCATAACATACAGCACAGTAAAGGGATAGTAGATGGCAGCAATAATGTGAAAGCTAAATTAAATGTGTGCATATAATGTCTGCATCCAGCTGTCCGTCTGTAAGAAAAATAACAGAATTTTTTTGGGCCAACCTGAACCAGTCCAGGCCAATAGAGATATTAGCCTCATAATCACTCAACTTTTGATTTAGTGGAAAGGTATGCGGTTCATATTTTTCATTTCCCCAACCTCCCCTCACACATGAAAAGAATGAAAACAAAATGGGAAAGTTGGAGAATGGAGGAAAAATACAGTAAAATAATACAGATAAATGTAGGAAAGTAAAAGACAAAAGCATACATATTTTTTTGCAAAGCTTTCAAAAGCAGCCAAAACAAGTTTGAGGAGACATATTGACTGCAATGCAAACTGAGTTATAAAGAACAGATCTGACAGAACGTTCTTGTGGGGGATGCCATAACCTCCAGAAACCATCACTGAACCAGGGAATGTGGAGTGTTGCAGATAATTAAGATAATTTCTACTTTCTGTCCAGGTTGTAGCGCATGCAGTAATATCAGACTTGCATTGCAGAAGCATGGCACACCCAGCATGAACAAGGCTGCTGTCTTTTATCAAAAACCTTTGACACAGTATTGAAGCGCAAAATTATTTAAAATCTGGTTGTAAAATTGTTTTATTCCCAATTCTGGCTTCCTAGCTTGCTTATATATTGCTTTCCAATTGCCTGTAATCACTGTTAAGGCTTTCAATGTTAATCTATAAAATGAAATAAAAAATTTTCAACATCTCTACTCCCCAGGCAGTCCAGATTCAACCTACAGTTTGTGTGAAAGAAGGCAGGAAAAATGCTGTGCAATGTACAGTATCGCATCTAAATATATTTCTTGATATCTTAAGAAGTCATGTTGGATTTTTAGTGTCTACCTTTAAAAAAAAATGAATACTTGATTCTGTGCACAGATGTGGGTGGGAAGGTTTCACAGGAACAACACAAATTCTGATTTAGGATAGACACAAATTGTTGATATTCCCCACTCTCTCGTCTGTTGCGATCGCAATCTCCTTCCCCTCCTCAGGGCTTCTGATCTCCCCTTCTCTGTTTGCATATAACATGCTTTTGATTTACACCCAGTCCCTTGTGTTTATATGTGTGTGTGTGTGTGTGTATGTGTGCGTGTGTGTATGTGTGTGTGTTCAGTGTTTGTTTTTTCCTCCGGTCTCAGAGTGAATGCCTGCATGTTTGGGTGCATTTGTCTCTGTGAATGTACGTCTTTCTCATCTATTTTCTCGGTTGTGAAACAGGAAGGTGAGCCTGGCTGTGTCCCATGGTAACGTACTTTAACAATGTCTATTCTGCTTCCAGAGATTGGTCTCACTGGAACTGTTGGGAGAGTCGGCCAAGCATGCGGTGTACCCCCCCACCCCAATCATTCCCCTCCCCTCCTATGTTCCGCTCTGCTCTGAGAAAGATGAGATGCTGCAATACCTTTATAATGGATTGATAGTGCCTTTGGGCCTCCCAGCGATTTGAAATACAACCAAACATGGTCCCTGTGCAAAGTTTCAAACAAGGATACTCCTTTTTTCTGGGCATTTATTCAAACAAGCATCTACCTTTCTGTGTAATGGCTCCAAAGAAGACGAAAGTCCTCGTCAAGCAAAGGTTAGCTCTGACAGAGATGATGTTTGGTTCAAACGCTGTGCAAAACAACCCACAGAGGGAGCATCAATCTAATGAAAGCTTCTCCTCTCTTTCTCATATCAAGTGTAACACCTGGTGACTTGTTGCTGTACATAATTTACTGCTGTTGCTTTGCAAAGATTAGGAATCTAACCAACAGTATCAGAATATAATGGAGACTGCCAGCTCGAAAAAAGGTTTTACCTTGATTGCACTTCAAACAAATTTTTAGTATTTTTAACAAAACTCAGCAACACAGTTATGTGGGCCAACGACAACATGATCCACTCCTACGGTCAGGATGTGAAGGATATGTTCATTTGATCTCTCTTTTTCTTTGAACCTTACATTTTTATATATACACTCACCAAACACTTTATTAGAAACTCCTGTGCAATCTAATGCAATCCAACACAACAGCTCTTCCATAAATTCTAATTTTATGAAGTTTATACCTGTTCAGTTTTTGTTGACATTGTCAGAAAGGTGATAATTCTACTTTATGTTTATTATTGAGGTCGTAGTAGGTGGTGGTGGTGGTGTGCTGGACTGCATTATATTGAAAAGTGTTCCTAATATTTTTCCCACCCCATTAATATACGTGAGGGGGACACTATTTATTCTGTACAGTAGCCATTTTAGGACATCTTCGACTCAGCTTATCAGATGCAGATGCAGGGAGGTAAATTTCTTGGTGGTAGCGAGCACAGATACAGTGCAGAGCAGTTGTGTGTGCAGGAAGGATAAGCATCAAATCTGTTTATAGACAAGTTGTTTAAATTAAGTTGGGGTCTTATATGGCTGAAGACTGACTACAAAGTGATGTCTGTGCTTATCTGAATAACTGTGAGGATCCATTATTTGAGTAAATGTGCTCTGTCCTCTTAGCACCTATGCTGTATAGCTGAGGAATAAAAAATCTCATCTAAGTATAAATTGGAAAACATGCAATTTCAGATCTCGGTGAGCCAAAGGAAACATCTTGTTAGGATTTCAACTGCTGAATGAGCAAAGACAATGTAGACAGTTTAAAAAACATTGTTAAATCTTCAAATTTCATGAAGTTATCATTTGTGACAGAAAACTGGTCACAAAATGGGGAAAAGACCAATCATTTTTGTAACAAGAAGCATCGCCTGCTGGGTGGTTTTAGTATTTACTGTAATTGGTGCCCTGTGTGGTGAGTCATTTCCCATTGACATGTGTGCTGCTTTATAGGCAAATTAAAACTTTCAAGGCCTACTCAAATCTCTCTCTCTGAATGAGTCCTCGCCTTACAAGATTTGCTGAAGTCATAATTCAATAAACCAAAAATGGAGCAGGGCATCTCTTTCCACATTGTCTACTCTTGCTCCTTGTAAACTTGCAAACTTGTTGAAAAATACCACTGAAAATCGATTGAGATATGAATTTATGTGGTCGCCTCAAGTCTAACAAAAATCCGATTGCATGTTGATGATAGTAGCTCATAAACGCTCTGTCATGCACTCTGAGATAATGATGATGTTTGCGGAATGTGAAGAAATGAAGATTTATGGGTATTGATGTAGTTGCTGAGGGACTCACTTTGCTTGTGATGCATGCATGAACACACACACAAAGATTTGACTCTGTCTCTGTCTTTTTATCTCTCTCCCTAAACACACACACACACTGTAATGTGTATTATTTTAGGGATCGCACCTGTTGTAAAAGAAACTGGTCATTAAGACTGTTTGGTTGTGTGTGTGGGTGCAAATTTCCGTGCGTGTTTTAGTGTTGTCTGCAAGGGGGCAGCTCTCACAGTCTAGTTTGAGACTCAAGCTCAAATTTAATGTTTTGACAACTTAAGAATGCCCAACAACACCTGTTAACACTCACATGAGTGCACACACAAACACACACACTGTCCCCAAACACATTTACATACATGTCCATGAACACATTCACACAGCAAATGCAAGCTCTGGCAGACAAAGGTGCGGGTGCAAATGCATTAGTGCAGTCATGCAAAGCAGGCTTGTGCACTATAAACAAGTGTGGATTCCCGGTCAGTATGTTGGGCAAGCACTCTCCCTTGGCCTCGCTCTCTGACACACACAAACACACACACACACACACACACACAGGAAGGGAGAGTTTGTGCCAGTCCTGTCCTCTCAGGTCTATTTCTGAGGCGACGGGAAAATGATCAAAGCTATGTGACCAGACTCCAGGAATGACCTTCTAACTGTCTCAGGTGTCTCTTATTACACACACGCAAATACAGACACACACACACACACACACATATATATACACACATCCTCATTTACACAGCCACACGCCTACACATACAAACTCCCACACTGAAATATGGGAAGAAAAACATGCAAAGGTTTCTCTATGTGAGGTGTCTTCACATGTCTCTGTGTTTCAGCCACATACACGTCTGTACACTCTGTCCCTCCTCAAATCCCTCACCACGTCTGAGGTGTAGAGATAAATTTAAGTGGAGGTTGCTGTAGGGACCTGTTGGTGTCAAGTATCCCCAGCTTGCACAGCATGTCAGCCATTTTCCTTCACATCTTTTCTCAGTTTCAGCTGCTAATTGTGTCCCCTCCATGTACAGCTCATAGGCCCAGGCACACACAAGAACATACTCACACATTTTCATACATTTCCCCCTTTTTGCACCTTCTCCTTGCAGAAGGTATATAGTTGTATGGAGAAGATAACTGTTCCATGCATCCACACACGTACAAAACAGCCTGATCATCACTCAATGCCGTAACTGGCATATTCTCAGTTGTTGCTATCTTAATGAAATTAACAGGATATAGTTTTGCTCAAAGGTTAGACAGCACATCTGCTAACATACACTTTGTGATCTCCATGAACTAGGATGTTAATTTTTCATCAGAAAAGATTTTTATACAATTACACTTGTTCATTCATCATTGCTAATTCCAATGATATGATGTCCTGGATCTGATATCCCACAGGAAATAAACAACCACTCAAAATTAGCCAATTTTGGCAAAGTCATTGTGTGTTTGGAGTAATTCAACTATTCCATTTTTTTATCTGCTCTCTAATAAATCCCACTATCTCCTCAATCTACACTGAATTCCTTATTCATGTGCATGAAGAGAAAAGCATACAAGCCAAGAATCTACAATTTATTACTGTGCAGTTGTCTTTTTATTGTACCACTGCGGTGCAACAGGAAAACGTCACAGTGACCAAATAAGGTCACACTGGCAGATTCTTCTAAAGGATGTAAAATGTCAATATCCAACACTTGATTGTCACACAGTGGAAAAGTACTGAGGAGCAGTGAGTAGTAAGGATTATAATGTTGTTGCATGTATGAGGTCACTTACAGTCTTCCACAACACACATTACAAATTCTGATGGTCTTTGATATTCAGCCTCTGCAGAAACATGAGGCTGCCAATGGTCTGCAGCCAACAAGACATCTCACCCACCAATCCCACACACTGGTTCCTCTCACGGGCTTTCCTCATATGATCCTCCTGTGGGACAGTCAGCTTCAGTATGATCACCTGTCTGAGTGTCTCAGGCAGAAGAAAAATGTTGACACTACAGTTTCCTGGAAAGAAGCATAATATAGATAGATAGATAGGTAGATAGGTAGACTGTACAAAATCTGATTGTATACAGTGCTCTCTGAGTGTGTGTGTACATGTGTTAGGGTGTTTTGTGTGTGCAAAAGGTCACATCTTAAGCAGTTCTATAAATATTCAAAGGAGATGTGACTCTTGTCAATGTCTGCTCAGATTTCGCTCATCTACACATACACACACACAGGCAAACACACACAACTTTAGATTTTGGGTCACGGCCTAGTTGAAAAGGCCTTGGCCAAGCACTCCTTTGGTGTATCACCATTACTGAGAAGTGTTAATAGTTCCAGTGGGCTCCAAGCCAAAAAACATCTCTCTTTCTCTCAACTTGTTTCAAGCTCTGTCAAGTCTCTGCTGATGGCTCTTGGCTCAACCGAACAGGGACCACACATATACAACGGCAATATTTTCATCTTCTGACCAAGAGAAATATTGTCATTGATGCGCACACCCACAACCCACACTGGACAGCTTCATAAACCCACCACTATAACTTTCTAAGCATAAAAAGCAATTCTTCTTCTAGAAGTATGCTAACTCATCTCATGAGAAATGTAACAAAATGCTATCCTATGATGTTAATGTATATGATGTCGAATTGTTTAACCCTTCCCCTTTTTCCTTATCTCCACCCTTCTCCCCTATAGTGTGTTTGTGTTTTTTTATTCCCAATCTCAGGCTTCAGGTCATGGGTCAGAAAGCACAGAGGTGATAAATGCTTCCAGGTCACCTCTCCTGTCTCAGGGGGTCAGGGAGAGGGTTTCTGCAGTGACAGCAACAACATGATCACTCAGCTGAAGCACCAGAGTTGAACCTCTGTGACCCGTCTCTGCTCTGTCAACCTCATACCGTTTCTACCAACCAACCATCCACAAAAGGCATCTGCTACAATCAGAACAAAAAGGGCCACGCACCACCAAAGCACAGACGTGGAACCTTCACTCTGAAATGGTAACTGAATCTGTGTGAGGTATTTTATGTTTCTGATGAACACAGCGGGAAAAGATGCCTATATTCTCAATTATGATTAGTTGGCAAACACTTGGGTGATTTATTTTCTGTAGAGAATTAGGCTCTATTTTATATGCTCTTTTTTCAATCTAGTGTTAAGAAAGTTACAGTTACAGTTCCAATGGGAGAAAAAAGCAAAATACTAATATTTATATCTCTATCAGTACAAATACACACAATAAACATTAAAAAATATTGAAATTTGATAAAATTCAAGTGTATTTTGAATAAGATGTGATACTTATTATTTATGTTGTTAATTACACCTTACTCTACATTATTTGCATTATTACACTGCACATGCATGCACACAGCCACACACACACGTATCTGATTCAGTGACAGTGAAATGCCTGGTGTTATTTTGAGAACGTTAACAACCCAATCTCCCTCATGCTGATCAGATCCCCTCTCCCACTGTGAATCGATGCCTTGTACTCCGGCTCCCCTGCACTAAAACTAATCTAGTTGACTTTCATAACTAGTATAATCTGATTATAAATCCCCTGGTATGGACGCCACACAGAACAGTGTGGCAGAGGTCATACACCGCTTGCTGAGAAATGCCACAGGCCTGTGTTCTGACTGAAAGTGCTCTCCATTAAGCAGGAGATTACACACTCTGCTGCGTCACTGGAAAACAGAACAGTCTGCTTAGATTGTTCATAATTAACAGAACTGCTTGCTTTCCTCTGACTCCTGATGTATCTTAAATGCGGAATTCAATTTGGAAACTTCAGAGTTCAGAGTTTAGTAACTCAAATACAAGTTGTTATAGCCTCTAAAATATTTATTTGAAATCTCACAATGGTTTTTATGCTTGACTATAATAAGTTGCTATACAAAATCAGTGATATTTGTCATGCAAATTCAACCCTAGGCCCTCCTCATAGTAAAAGGGATAAAAACCTTTATTTTAAGTTTAATTCTTTGTGTGGTTTGGTGCTTTGTGTGTTAGTTAATACAACAAAAATGGCTTTTTATCGTTTGTCTGTGGGTGTCCATTGGTTTTAGTCTCTTTGGTGCAAATACACCATTCCAAAGTGTATTTTCCAATATACACCAAAATATACTGTTCACTGCTCTGATATTTGTATATTCAGTAGTACATTTTAAAGTTAAGATTCCCTAATAGTAGCTTGATCTCATGTTGAACTTAAGCGCCTCATATCCTTTTCCAGTACCTCAAATTGACTAATGTTTATGTTTAAACCAAGTCTGACATGTGGTGTTTTTCTCCTACAGCCACCACAGAGGAAAGTCCTCCCTGGTTTGTTTGGGTTAGACAGCAGAGGAATGAGGGGAGGGAGGACAGGGAGATGGGGAGGAGTGGGAGGTGAGGGGATGATGACAGGGGAAAAAGGGAGGGGGGGTTGTAAGTGAGCTTGGACAATGCTCTCTGAATTTTAAAGAGGGAATAGAAAAAGGGGAGAGGGGGAGTGGAGGTTCGGAAGAGAGAAAGGAGAAGGAGAAAAGGGTGGGTTAGGGAAACGAAGAGAGAATGGCGGCAGAAGGAGAGGAAGGGGAGCTTGTGAGGGGAGGGTTGGGGTGGGGGGTGATGGGCTAGAGGACAGGATAATTAGAGGGAGGAGAGGAGCAGAAGGGAAATGACAGAAGAAGGAAGAGAAGGAAAGTGAGGAGAAGGGGAAGGAGTGAGTCCATGCAATGGGGGAATAAAAGAATGAAGGAGGGAATGAAAAAGATGGGGATAAGGGAAAGGAGGAGGAGGTGGAGGAGGAGGAGGAGGAGGGCAGGGACCTTGGGGTTACATTCCTGAAGTGCAACCAGCCTGGTGCAGCTCTGCTGCCCAATGTAAACACAGGGCAGAGAGGTGGACTGACAGCCTGTCACGGTGACTCATGAGAGAAAACGAGTGAATAAGACAAATGGAGAGGAAGGAAAAGGTTTAACAGGAAGAAAAGCGAGACAGAGACATATACATTAAGACAGTTTACTGTAATGTGTATCTGTTTAATGTTAGACAGAACATTCTCCTGTCTCTTTTCTCAGGAAACTCACAGACCCAATAGACTCATGTGGGCAAGTGGCCTTACATCTCCTCCTTTCTTCCCTCCTTTGACGTCACCTCACATTCTAATCTACCATCCTCTCCTCTTTCCTCCTCTTCTTTCTCTTCTCTTTTCCTCCAGTAAACCAGGGCAGAGCTACCCAGCCTCACTCCTGGCAGGTGACCACATACTGAGGTCAGAGAGACATTTTGTATCCTGTTTAAAAGGATTGTATTCACATTGCTCTGATTATACATCATGTGCTGAATGCATAAACACTGTTTCATTCCCCGGGCAGACGGAAATGAAGTTGCTTTAGCAGGCTAGTTCATGACAAATGTAATCAGGCTTATAGATGTGGTAGTTCAAAATAATATTCAGATGTTATTTAGTATACACAACACCAACTTCTATCAGCAGTGACAGCAAGAGAGCCATCCCCCCTCTGTGGTGCTAGTACTACATCTAGTGGTGATAAAATATATTGCAAGTGAAAAAAAAACCTAATTGGGGTAAATTTTATGAATACATTTCTATTACTGTAAGCCCCCAGTGAAACATAGTAAATTGTCTAAATACAGTCTACTGCAGCAGTTCAAAGAGGATATTCTGACCACATGGTAAAGCAAACAAAAATGTAACTCTTCCCACAACACAATAAAAATTACATTTGATGAGTTTAATTGGTTGTACATTTCAGTGGTTTCCGAAGACAAATGAGATAAAATCAAAAGCAATGCCAAACAAACAATTCAAGTGTGGGCAGTGTTTCATATAGATTTAGGAAACAAAAGCAGCCCTTTGAGATTGTTTGGTAATTCCATGGAAGGAGGAATAACAGGAGCCTCCTTACCCAGAATAGTGTAAACAGAGTAAATGATATACATATTTCTGAAGAAAAAAACATAAAATTAAATAAATATTTAGAAAAATAGCATACAAAAGGGTGTTTTTCAGGTAAGAAGAGTCAGCTGAGGGAAAAAAAAAATGGCAGCATTGTGAAAACAACCAAAATATTATTTCAGGGTAACGGCAATTTAATGAACAAAAAAAGAAAAAAGAAAAAAAAAAACTTTCCCTTCATGTATTCAATATTGCACACCAGAATCTCGGAATACTGGATTCAGCTGCATACTGCAGAAAATGCAGAAAAAGTGCAAAGAACTAATTCACGTGCAAACACTGTATTCTGACATCTGTCATCTTTTCTGCAGTCCTTTTGGTGGATTTCAAAATACTAACTAGACAGGATAAACATTGACTGTTCTATTATTATGAAATTTAAAAATATATGTATTTCCACAAAGCCAAATACTAAAGACAACAGAAATGCAGGGCTAAAATTAAGGAATTCTGAAGTGTAACAACATTACACTGTATTTAAAAATGATACAACAGCCCAAAAGGGACACTTCCAGCAAGTGTAACAAATCACTCAAGCCCATAGAGGTCAGTGTAATAATAAAATATATAGTTTGTCAAGCTTTAAATACAATAATTTTTTCTATTGATGGTGTTTGTCACAGTGCTGGGAAGTATTTCCCTCAAACAGTACACAACAACAATCTCGTCACAAAACCACTAGAAAAGTCCTTTTTTTTTGAGAAGCAAACTTTTCTCAGTTGAATGACACACTGTACTTCACCAGCAAAAGCATACGATTAACAATTACTTCCTCAAACACTTAAAAGTCACAAGTGTCAGTGAAATGTCAACAGGATGCAGTCCCTAGTGAGTCACCAACTCTTGTAGACACTGGCTTGTCACCGACCGACTGGCTTCTCAGTCGGTCACAAATGTAATGTACACTGTAGTGACATACACTTTCAATTCTAGATTCTAGAAGATTTTTTAGATTTTTAAAATAAAAATCGGATATTCTTTGCCAGTTCACCACTCAAGATGCTTCTTCCTCTTTGTTGATGCCTCTGAGGACTACTACCTCCCTAGAATGGAAAAATATAAAGGAAAGAATTATAGGAAGGAATGAGGTCAATGTGACATTGTAGTAATACAAAATGTGTGCCATGTTCTGTATATGATGTATGTTACAACATTTTAGAGCAACTGAGATTAATGAAAATCTTCATCAGCTTAATTTTTACATTACTCATGTATGTAATTAAAGAACTGTGACATGTGGGCAGTTGTGTCTGGTAAACACCCACTTACTCTGGCCTCACAGCTCCTGCTGCTGCTCCTGAAAACCAGAAGGAAACTGCTGTAAGTTTTTGCACTTCACTTTAAAGATATTAATACTGAATCTCTCAGTATCCTCACAACCAGAAATGTAAATATTTGTAAAACAGCTATATTGTTACAAATTTAAGTTCTCTTGTCTCCTTACCTGCCTGTCTTTGTTTCCTGCATGTCCACAGGAGCAACAGTAGCCCAATCACGACAACCGCCACTGCACAGATGGCTGCTACCATCATAGTATGATCGCCAGGTTTCTTATCTGGTTTCTGGGGTACACCTTTGGATGAGAACAAAATGTATATCACAGTCAAGAATGTAAGTACTGGGACGGATGAGTTTGAAGCATGAATTTTATGTTTTTCTTATTGTCAGCAAATCTGATTTGAAGACCAAAACTGACAATGTATTAGTCCATTTCTCAATATTTTCCGACTTCTTAGCCCCAAGCCTATGTGTGTCTTCTGAAAATTTAAAAAGGAAAAAGGCTAAATAATGTTCTAAAAGAGCTGGTCACTGTAATTTTTAGCAAACATTACTCAAACAGGAGTCGATTGCTGGGAATTATTTTTAGCTGCGGATTTGTTACACAACAGGAAGGTGATCACTTGATGGTTGGTGTCATTATTTTTATGGGATTTGTTGATAAAAAATATAAATCACCAGACTTACCCTTTAAAGGGTCAGTTCACCCAAGTTACAAAAAAACTCTACCCATTTTCCCTCCCTTATGGTGTAGCCATACAGTTAGTTTTTTCTTTATATATGCACTGGTTTTGGGATACCTGTCCCAGCCTCCACCCACCATCAATAAAGGTGAATGTTACCTTTTTTGTGGGGCTAATAGGATTGAAAAATTCACACTACCTAACAATATAATTTACACACAAACACAAACGCAGTTTTATCATGTTCAGAACTTTGTAACTTGGGTGAAAGGGCCCTTTACCAAAAATGGATGATGAGACACATAACTTTATTGCTGATGACTATTGCATCAGCAAAATATAGGATGAGAGATGGTGCAGCATTTTGGCTGTGGTATGAACAAGCTATTCTACTGTAGCGTTGTGTAAGCTTTACAATGTCCTCACAGAAAAACAAACTCTAAACTCTTCTGCCAAAGTCAAACTATAAAATTGACAAGGAAGATGTAAAAGTGCACAATGCAAAAATTTCCCTCACACATTCCTCAAACATGGAGCCATCACTAATCGCTTAACAAGGGGTTTTCATTGCCCTTCACACTTCCCAAAACTTGTCCAGTGGTTGAAAGCATAAAACAGACTTTGATGAAGAAACCATCAGGACTGGTTATTTTTGGAGTTAAGTACTCACAGACTTTGAACAACTCTGAGGTGACGTTGCCCACAGAGCAGCTGAGAAACCTCTGCTCTCCATAGGAACAGTTGAAGGATGCAGTGCTGGAACTGTTGAACAACATGGTGTTTGGATCAGGCACTTCGCTGCTGTTCAAAACTTTCCACATCTGGCTGCTGGTATTCCCAGTCACAGCTCCGCTCCACCTCATCTTCCTTTGTGGGTAGCCACCTTGTGATGCACATATCACCAGGCAACTATAGCCATGGTTTTTATCACAGGATATTGTGACATTAGGTTTGCTGTAGTTGGCTTAAAGAAAGAGAGACAGAAAATGTGCACTGTCAGGTAGCATGTCAAGGTTTCTGAAACTTAATTTAATTAAAAATGAACTATGCAAAGGGTTTTCACAAGGCCTCCTTAGGTTGTAGATCACACACTCACAGACAAATCGCCAATACAGAGTGATGAAAGGGTGGATCAAAGCAAAGTATTTTGTTTTTTGTGCTATGAGGAATTCACAGATAGATCACTTAGAATAAGCTCTGATGCCATCTTTGTACCACAAACTGATAATGTAATCTCTTGAAACTTCTCTGTGAGTGAGATTTCCTTCATCCCAAACAGCACATCTCTGGTTGCAAATCCAGCTGCCTTAAACTGTAAAATTGACAGTAAAGTCAAGTTTTAAACTTTTAAATACATTTTTGCACAAAACGAGGACTGTGGATGTTGTCCCCATCACTTTCATTGTAAGTGCATTTGGAGGGGATCTTGTATGCTCTTACATATATTTGTTAGTGATAAAATCAAACAACATAATATACTATAATAACATAATACTCTAAAATAAGCCAGTATGCTTATGAATACTTTTACTTTTGATACTTTAAGCACATTTTGCTGATAATACTAGTACTTTTCCTTGAGTAACATTTTGAATTCAGGACTTTAACTTGTAATGCAGTCACTAACCAGTCACTGCCAGTCACTAACTTGATCTGTCTGTCTTTTGGCATGCATTCAACCCATTAACACACACACTCACACACCGATGGCAGCAAACTACAATGCAGTGTATTTTTCCATCATAGTGCTGCAAAAAGTTATAAACCAAAATTCCCACTCTTACCTGTGACACTGAGGTGTATATATTTTTCCTCAAGGGGACCATGACGGTATTCGATAATGCAACGATAGTTTCCACTGTGTGAGACTTTTAAGTTGAACATCTGCACAGCTGTCTTGTTGTCCAGTCTGGTGTTCTCCCAACCGTCTGATACATTTTTCGATGCATGGTAGCCATTCACAAATTCGTTGTCCCTCTGAAGGTAGACCCAATTAATCGTCCTTTGTTTTTCATAGGGGCAGTGAAAGGTCACATTTTGACCAACCTCCCCTCTGAGCGAAATCTGAGCCACACTTTCTGGAGGAGAAACAAAAGCAGGAATAAAGTGTTAGAGCATACTGAAAACCATTTGTGAAATAGAAGTCATCAGAGGGAAAAATTTAACGTACAACCTGGTAGTGTCAAATAATAAAACTGTTAACAAAATGGCTCACCATCTTTGACATTTGACTTGAACTCAACAGGAGCAATTTACATTACGTAAGTGAACAGTTCTCACTTTAGCCTGTGAGTGGGCGTGAAGAGAAGGGGTTTTTGTTTTAAGAACTCCTCTTCATGACATGGCAGACCAATCTCAGTTCCTCTCTTTTTGTGTGAAATACATGACGAGTAGCGTCCCTTTTACATGATCTAAAGGTCATGATATCGAAAATGAAGTTACTGTGAACTATAAAAATTTTTAAGTTTTTCAGTTTAGTTTTCCTTTTCATTGTCTTTCTGGTCACGTGATGAATGTACAGTAAGTCCAATATTCACTCTCCTTTTAGCTCTGTTTTGACTGTCCACCCTCTTCTGAGAAATCTATTTTTGTGTTGTTTCTTTACCAGTCAGTCACCAGTGGTGGAATGTAACTACATACATTTACTCAAGTGCTGTACTTAAGTACAAAGTTGAGGTACTTGTACTTTACTTGAGTATTTCCATTTCATGCTACGTTGTAATTCTACTCCACTACGTTTCAGAAGGGAATACAGTACCACTTTGTCTACACAATATTTTGAGAATAAGACAGATTTTATAAGATTTTATATTTTGCAGGTTCAGTTTAAATGCTAGTAATCTACCCAAAGTATCAGAAATAGGTTCCACATTGATGAACTACAACATTAAAATGCTCTTAAATGTATTTGTTAGTGATAAAAGCAATTTGGGGTTCAGTATCTTGCCCAAGCACACTTCAACATGTGGACAGGAGGAGCTGGGAATCAAACCACCAACATTGTGATTAGTGAACAACCTGCTCTACCTCCTGAGCCACAGTGGCCCAGGTGTTTTAGCACATTGCTGAAAACAGCTTCCTGCTGCTGCAGGAAATGCGGTCAACACTGCAGGTTTGTATTATAACACATCAGTTTAGTAGTGCTGATGTCACTAATCCTTTTTCATAAAATCTATTCAGATAACTTGTTTCACTGAAGATGCACTGATATGAAGGAACTACTCACCTGTGACAGAAAAGAACCCTATTACAGCCAAAACCAGAGTCAGAGGCCGTAGGGAAAGCCATTGGTTTCTTGGGAGAAGGAATGAAAAATAAAATATGTTAAATAATGATAATTCTTTACATGGTCACCTGGGTAACAGTGTAGCACTATAGTAACAATAAGAAAGAGATACATTCACACAATTTGACAGATAGACAGCCACAAACAGGCACAAAAACTAGATGCTCACATTACAAATAATACTTTTTGACTGTACCCAGAGATAGCCTGAATATTGGTTCCATATGTGCTCACATGGACTGATCATCAAATCCTCTGTCACCATTAGTCATACTTTCTAAAGCTGAAATGATTGTGTTACCTCTAATTTACAAAAACAAGGACACACAAGGATCTAATCAATTTGTTTCTTTCTGGATGGGGAGCTTTATATTACTAGTTCCTCGTAGAGTTGACTCCAATTTAGAGTAAAACAACTTCAATTTAAAAGTCAGGACCATTATGGATAGAAATACTTGTTACAATTATAACTCCAGGAAATAAAAATAACTGAGTAAATAGTGAGTAAATAACTCTGTGACACAGGCAGCAGTAGCTCTATTAAGTGATGCCAGGTCACAAACCTGTATTATTGTTTGGTTTTACTTGGTTACATGGTTGGATACTACAGCTATGTTGTCAACTACTGTCAAGTAGTTGTTTAAGATCTTTCAACACCTGTTAGTTATTTCCGGAAAAGGTTTTGTGGTTGACTTGCTGTAAAACTACACCCAGCAGTAAACAGAAAAGGCAAGTTAATCAGGGAGTATTCAATTTCTTGAAGGGACTACAGTAATCTTCACTTCCATGGCTACATCACTAGCCGCTCTGTTGAAAGCATCATAAAAATTCACAAGTACTGATAAGGGTGGGACTCAAGGCCATGTACAGCTATGAATATGGTGCATGAATCATGCACACATGATGTCCACCTTCTCCATAATCATGAAACAGAAAATGAGAGTACTTACCGAAAGCACTGTAGATTCCAACTCAATGCCTGTCAAAAAGACAAACAAGTTAATCACTGATAGGATAGATTTTCCTTTCATTTAATTTGTTTGGTTTTTCTTTTCTTGAAGTCGGTGCACAACAGCATTAATCATGCTTCAATAAATTTGAGTGGCAAGTTTATGATAGAGTGCTCATGCAACAATCTCAACTGGCCGTGTCTGATGTTAATCATTTGTTTCTGTGTATCAGATTTGGCCAGTAGATAATTTGCTCTGAATTAGCAGGTGAATGGTTGATTTATTTTTCATAACTTTTTGTAAATCTAAACCTTAGTCATGTCTCCTGACCATTAAAGGATAGTAGTGACACTGTAGTTGTTGCTTTTTTATGGCTGCAACTGCCACAACTTACATACTATTACATTTAGTTTTTGAAAATGACATTGTCTGTGAAATCAATTGAATCATTTGTATCTATACACAAACACACAAAAAAATCTTATCTTAAATGTCTGACAGACCCCTCACAGTCTTGAGTGAGTAAAATGATTTCTGCCACCCTGAAAGGACACACCCAAAATGTTTTCAATATACATCAAGTTAGAAAGTCCCAGTTAGTAGTATCAGAGAAAATACATGGCAGGGTGTATCCCTCCACCTGCAAGGGGAAACTGCTGTCTAGTTTTCTATTGTTTTGTATTATAGAAACCAACATTTTAATTGAGTGGTTTCGTTCATCTTGTAGACCCTTGCATTACCTAGCTGCTACTCGCATTATAAAATGTTCTGTTTATTAACTTTTTAAATTAGCATGACAAGTGCTGAAAGTATCAGTCAGTTAGTGTATTTCTGTGTATTAGTGTGTGAAACCTCACTTTCTCCCAGGGAGAAACACTGATTTCAAAAGAGGTGTTTAGAAACTAGTAAGTTTATCTACTGAGTATAAAATAGTTCAAAAGGAAATAAATTTCTTTTGTGACTCCTCGTCTACAGTCCTGCTGATAGTAACCTAAAATCTCAAAAAATTCCCAGGGGGAAAACAATATGTGAAATCTTTTAGTTACAGGCAATGGTGTAACAGGAAAAGTACAAGGAAAAAGACAGTGAAAGCTGTCTGCAAGTCAAAATGTCACACACCTTGTCTTCATAGACACCAGGTCTCACCTTACTTAAACATACATAAACAATACAATACAATATATACATACATACATACATACATACATATATATATATATATATATATATATATATATATATATATATATATATATATATATATATAGTCCAGAAGTTACCTGGGCTACTTTTGCTCCCTTTTGCATTGAACACACAAATTCGTAGAATATTGCAACAAAAAAGAACCTGAATACAAAAAAGGACCAGGGAAAACACCACCACATACACGAGTCATCATAATGAGTGACTTTATAGCAGCAGTGCCTGATCTTAGCAGAAACCACAGGAAATTCCCAAGGGCCATTTAACTGCCGACTGTACAGTAACTGGTCTGTCCAGTTTCAGGACAAGTGATACCAGAGGGATTGTGAAAGTTATATTAACAACTATGGAATTCATCATTTTTTCTTCATAGAGTTGATACAGATTTAGTTTTCCCTCATTTCTTTTGTCACAACAGTACTTATAATGTAGCAGTCATCAAATCTTGCTGTCTTCATAGCTAAGTGTTAACAGTTAGAGTAGTGATTGTATGTTTAAATAATCATCCACTAGTATGGGGATTCCCACATGACGTAACATGATTTACAAAGCACTATTTGGCCTGCTGCCTTGTTTTGAGTCAGTCAACACATGCGTCTTATCACACTTTGGCTACTGAGGTACCGGCCAAACTCAACTGAGTTTCTCCCGTGGAAACTAAGTGAGACTTACTTTGAGTGAAAACAGAGAGGACTGCAAAGACTTTTCTCGGGTGAAACTGAGTGCTGTATTATTATACTGTACTATTGAGATGAGAAACTTGTGGCAGAAGAGGTTTATTTATTTAGCTGCACTTGCTACACAGCTGCACCTTATCTTTTTTTTCAAGAAACACAAAACACAAGCTTACTTTCTGTTTCCTTTCTCATTTTCAATCATTTAGGGCTCATTAAATGATTATCTACATAGTTAAATCACAAAATAGTGTATACTTTCATTATCAATTCCCGGTCTTGTTATATACGTATCTTCAACTGTTCAAACTCTTGTCAGCCACATATATAATCAGCAAATACATGTATATACACAAGTGGAAGTGATTTACACTGTTGCACGTATCATGCATTGACACAGACAGTTGTAAAAAGTAATGTATTTCATCATTACTTTCTCTTGTGCTATCTGTCTTATTCTCAAATACTGTGTACACAAAGCAGAGTAACTGTCTAGACTTTTAAAATCCATGAACGCATGTTTGCACATACTTACTGTACACTAGACAATCTGGATCTGACAGAGGGCAAAGTTATTTTCTGATATGCATGTTGATCATGTACAGTCTAGCAACTAAAACAATTATAGAACACTTGAAACCAATGTTTTTCCTGTCAAGGATTTGATTCTCAAAGGTTAAGAGACCAGACACACATATATACGCACACACCCACACCCAAACAAACACTCACAGAACCTTCACGGGCTGCAGCTCAGTGGCTTTTCAAGTATTTCTTTCATACAGAAATGTTATGACATGACAGCGAATGACATTCTTTCTTTCTGACATCTACATTTAATAGCGATAAATAGTAAAAGGGATTGTTTTCAAAAGAGACAAGAAACAGGAAAGAGGAAAAAACAACTCTTACCATCATGCTGCCTTGCCGTCTGTGTGTGTGTGAGACTAAGAGCGAGGGACTTCCTCTTCATAAAAGAAACTTCGAAGGGTGGAGCTATATGAGTCATTTCATTTTTTTCTACATGCTTTATATCTGTGTCAGCAATAAACAACCTGAAGAATCAGCCTGAAGACTCACACATGTAGTCCTAATCTAGTTGTAAAAAGACTTAGCAAA